>NW_028318662.1:906250-1208333 GCF_062004578.1 Staurois parvus | reverse complement strand
AATTAAAGGCAGAAGCAAAGATAAAGCTGCATCTCACAGATCCATTTCTACAAGACATTCTAAAAAGTCCTTTAAAATCCCATAATTCAAGACGTTCTAAACTCAGTGAGTGACTTATCAGTGCCCGCACTGAAGTGGAAGCCAGCAAGGTGCTGGATATGCAGAAATGCAAAAATGAGAGCACAGTTAGTAACTCACACAGCAGACTTAGTAACACCGACATCAGAGTTGGAAATTCAGTCAGTACGCCAAAAAGCAGAGTTGGAAACTCATTCAGCACGCCAAAGAACACAGTTGGAGACTCAGCATGCCAAAGAGCAGCAATAGAAATATTAAATGAACAGTGTAAACATGATACAGCTATGGCAAAATTAAGGGTCCTAGAACAAGTTATCAGTGCAGACAGAGGCTCAAGTGAAAAAGACAGCATTAACCTAAACATAGTGGATATGGAAGGTCCCCTGAAAGCACTACAGATTATCCACAAATATATAATAGTGCCGCGCTGCACTGCTAATCAAAATATGTGATATCAAGACCAAAGTATAATCCAAAACAAATTCTGTGTAAAATTACAATATCACTATTACAGCAAAAAATGTCCTTATTCAATCCGTGACTTCACACTCCTTCTGGTGAGGTAGCAGAAATGATTTGTCCACCAATTATAAGTTGTGATATCAATCAAATGTGCACCTTCACTGGCTGTACTCTCACCTGGTATATATGACCAAACCGTTACGTGAGGTCATATAAGGCTTGTGTCCCTTTAATTGGACTTAGAGCTGGATGGGAATATCACTCTTAGTTAGGGATCCCCTCACTTCCTTAGGACTCTTCCTCCATAAGTGTATGTACCATAAACAGTAATGAAAAACATAGTAACTTACCTTCTTTATAAAACATTTATTAAACAAATAGTAGTGCACTCACATGAAATTAAAGTTAAAATTGCTTTACACCGCTGTAAAATCAATCCACAGTGTGCATTTGTAATCTCTGCTGTATACTTGCTGCTGTGTGTTGCCTTTAAGCGTCGTGACGTCAGAGCCCCTACCCTATGCATTACACCAACGGGACATGTGGCTTCATCAGGGGGAAATGATCCTTTCAGAGATTACAAATGCACACTGTGGATTGATTTTACAGCGGTGTAAAGCGATTTTAACTTTAATTACATGTGAGTGCACTACTATTTGTTTAATAAATGTTTTAAAAAGAAGATAAGGTACTATGTTTTTCATTACTCTTTATTGTACATACACTTATGGAGGAAGAGTCCTAAGAAAGTGAGGGGATCCCTAACTTTGAAGAGTGATATTCCCATCCAGCTTTAAGTCCAATTAAAGGGACACAAGCTTTATATGACCTCACTTAACGGTTTGGTCATGTATACCAGGTGAGAGCACAGTCGGTGAATGTGAACATTTGATTGATATCACAACTTATTATTGGTGGATTGCAGACAAATCATTTCTGTTACATCACCAGAAGGAGTGTGAAGTCACGGATTGAATAAGGATATTTTTTGCTGCAATAGTGATATTGTAATTTTACAGAGAATTTGTTTTAGATTATACTTTGGTCTTGATATCACATAATTTGATTGTCAGTGGAGTGCGACACTATTATATATTTTTGGACTTAGTATGACACATTGGTATGAGTATGTGTAAGCAACCCACTATTTTTAATTTAAAATTAATTTTATTTTGTTATTATTCAGTTCATCACAGCACAAGATTGGTTTAACACATTAAGAGAAATATCTTCATACCATAGTAGGTCACAAGATCCCACTATATAAGAACAAGTACTACAGACTATAAGCCACTGCAGTGTACACTCTATTGTCTCCAATGTTCCTGACAACATAGAGACTTCTTTTCAGCATCAAGTTAAAGAGGTTCCAGCAACTTCCTGAATGCAAAATCACTCCAACACCTTTCCTGCCTATCTACCTAACCTTCCTTCATACATCACAGAGCATCAGGGCAAGCTGCAAGCAAGTCATCAATCTCCTGTCATCAGTTTAGCCTCAAATAAACGTACCATTGGAGCAACTGACTTCAAGCAACTCACCTGAACGCATCTGCTGCACCATATTTTCCTGTGTCTTATAACAGCGATAAAGATAGTGCAATCAGCAAAATTCACAAATAACATCTTGCATAAAGTCGGAGACAACTGAGACAGCAGAGTTTGTGAGGTACATACTTCGCAGAGAGCTCACAAAAACTGGTCTTACAAGTTTTGATAACCAACCTGAAAACTACAGAAGTTGGAAATGTTCTTTCAGAACTGCAATTAATGATCTTGGTATTACAGCTGTTGAAGAGTTGGATCTGCTGATCAGATGCCTTGGTCCTCTATCTGCTGCACGTGTTAAGCCATTAAGATCAGTTTTCGTGTACAATCCTACAGCAGGCCTCACAGCTGCATGGGATCGGTTAGAGCAAAGTTATGGCAATACAGAAGAGAAAATGCTCTGTTCATGCGTCTGGAGACTTTCCCAAAGATATCTGATAAGGACAACAAGGAGTTCCAGAGACTGAGTGACCTTCTTCTTAAGCTTCAGCTAGCCAAGACAGACCCAAAACTACCTTGACTCAGTTACCTGGACATTAGACACAAAGGGGTAAACCCAATCATTTCCAAGCTTCTGTATGGTTTGCAAGAAAAATGGTCCACACTAGGGTCATCATACAAAAAACAGAACAATGTTTCCTTCCCTCCATTCTCTTTCTTCTGCGAATTCATCAGGAACACTGCAGAGACCAAGAACGACCAAAGTTTTTCCTACGCTGAGTACAGTCTCTTTTCATCTTTTCCTAAGAGTACCAGTCTTCAGGCCAACAATAGGAAACGTAGAGGCCCAATATCCGTGAAAAAGACTGACATCCTCCCCACTCCCACCACAGTTGTGGCTGCAAATAAACAGAGTAGGAAGATTGAAAACCCTAACCATGAGTGTCCCATTCACAAGAAGCAAAACCCCCTTAAAAACTGCATCAGCTTTAGGAAAAAGCCTCTTGAAGAGCTTTTAAAGACATTCAGGGTATGTTTCAAGTGTTGTTATTCTACCAAACATTTTGCTACGGACTGTAATATGTCCATCAAGTGCATAAAGTGTGGCTCAGAAGAACACGTGCAAGCCCTACATCCACTTGAGCTTAACTCTGCACAACCTGTTAACTCTCCTCCCAGGTCAAGGCAAGGCGGGGAGAATACAGATCTAGTGCCTGATTCCACCACAATTTCTTCATCCTGCACTTAAGTTTGTGGGGAAGACCACTGTGATAAGTCATGTTCTAAGATATGCCTGGTGAACATATACCACGAAGATCAAACAGAAAAGACTCTAAAGGTGTATGCGATCTTAGATGATCAGAGCAATAGATCACTTGCAAGATCCGAACTGTTTGATCTATTTGAAATAAAGGGTGAAGCTGATCCTTACACCTTGGGTACTTATAGTGGAACTACAGAGGTTTTTGGAAGAAGGGCTTGGGGACTCATGGTATCTCCTCTCAAAGGTAACCTGCAATTACTCTTACCTACACTTGTTGAGTGCAGCCAGATACCTGCTAACAGGGAAGAAATCCCTACACCAGCTGCTGCCTTCCATCACCCTCACTCGAAGGTAATAGCAAGTGAGATACCACCACTTGACAAAGATGCTCAGATCCTTTTTCAGTTAGGAAGAGACATTCTAACGGTTCACAAGGTACACAGACAAGTCAGTGGAGGCCCAGGTGCCCCATTTGCCCAGCGCACAGATCTAGGTTGGGTCATAATAGGCAATGTCTGTATAGGCAAAATGAAGAGACCTACCAACGTTTCAGCATTAAAGACAAATATTCTGCCAAATGGCCAAATGAGCCATGCCCACATCACTACTGGGTGAAAGAGAAGATAGCCAGCTGCAAATGGCGACATAGTGTCTCAGTTAACACAAGCCCTTTCTCTCCCCATGGCGACGACCTCGGCTCTACAGTGTTTAATACAACCAGTGAAGATGATATACTGGCTCCTTCAATGGATGACAAAGAATTTATCAGAGTAATGGACAATGAGTTCTTTCAAGACGACTCCAATAAGTGTGTAGCACCCCTACCTTTTTGTCTCCCAAGAGAGAGATTGCCTAACAACTTGCAGCAGGCCAGCAGTAGATTAAAGCACAACTTAAGCAGGAAACCAGAGATGCAAAGGCACTTTGTGGACTTTATGCAAAATACATTTGACAGAGATCATGCAGAGCCTGTACCCCCACTAAAGGAGGGAGAAGAATGCTGGTACCTTCCATCCTTTGGCGTGTATGACTGATTCCAGTGGTCAGCATAAAGGTGTTTCTCTTAAAAACATGCTCCTTACTGGACCCAAGTCTAATAGGAGTCCTGATCCGCTTCAGACAAGAGCCCATAGCAGTAATGGCCGACATTCAACAAATGTTACACTTCTTCATTGTCAAAGAAGACAACAGAGACTACCTCAGGTTTCTATGGTACAAAGACAATGACATCAACAATGAAGTGATAGATTATTGAATGAAGGTACATGTCTTTGGTAACAGTCCTTTCCCTGCAGTGGCAACCTATGGGCTAAGGAGAACGGCTCAGGCTGGGGAAAAGGAATATGTATCTGATGCCCACCAATTTGTTGAAAGAAACTTCTATGTTGACGACGCACTCAAATCCTTTCCATTTGCTAAAGAAGCAATTGATCTTCTCACCAGAACAAAGGAAATGCTGTCTGTAGCAAACCTTAGACTTCACAAGATTATATTTAACAGCCAGGAACTTATGAATGCCTTTGCCTCTGAGGACTATGCCACTAGTGTAAAAAACCCTGATTTAGGTACAGATGTGCCTCCCATACAACAAAGTTTGGGTTTGCTGTGGAACATCAAACAAGACACACTCACCTTCCAAGTGTCAACTTGTGACAAACCCTTCACTAAGAGAGGAGTCTTGTCGGTGGTGAACAGCATCTATGATCCACTGGGTTTCATTGCTCCAGTTACCATTCAAGGTAAGATCCTGCTAAGACAGTTATCTACTGAGAACATAGACTGGGATACTCCTTTACCTAGTGAGAAACAACACAAGTGGGAAAGGTGGAAATGTTCTTTGAGGTCATTAGAAGAACTTCAGACTTCATGTTGCTATGTTCCAATTTCCATTTCAACTGCTGACCATAGAGAGATTCATATTTTCTCCGTTGCATCAGTTGAAGCTATTGCTGCAGTAGCCTATTTAAAGAACTCTGGAATTAATGGAGAATCACGCTGTAGTTTTGTTCTAAGCAAGGCACTTGTTTTTTATTGCTCTGTTTCTTTAGGCTGTCTCCTCTTGTCTAAGATGAGCTCTTTCTCTCACCGTACTTGTGTATACTCCTCCCCCCTGCCTCTCTCTGTAGTCATTCCACTGTATCCTGTCTACCTGTATGCATCTTTCCATGAGGATTACAACATTAACATATTTCTATTTCAATTTCAGTGTCTTAACATGTGCGATTTTCTGCAGCGCAATTTCGATAGTAGTTCTTGCATTACTTTTTCTGCAGTTTTGTTGCGATTTCACATACATGGAATATGGAACTCACACTGCAAATCGTAAGAAATCATTGAAAATCTTCACAAGTAGCAATGAAGTCAAATCGCACCTGAAATTGCGCTGAAATTGCACACAAATCTTGCAATTTTAAATCTCAGCGGTGTGACCAGTGACTTAGGGTGCTTTTTATGCATTGTCACTGTTCACTGATTTCAGTGTTTTTAAATGTCCATGGATTCGGTTAAGTAGTTGTATACCATTCCCATGTCATTCTTCCAACAACTCCGCTCTCTGTTTAGGTGTTTTATTTGGTCCCATAAGCCACCTAAGATCAATTTTAAGCTCCTTACACTCCCAAAGGACCGAGGAGGTGTGGGCCTCTCTGTTGTCCTATGGTATTACATGGCAGTCCACCTTTTGAAAATTATTGATTGGTATTGTAATGAGAGCACCAAGCAATGGGTGTCCATGGAGATCGAGGACTCGTCTATCCCTCTTAGAAGCACACAACTGTCCCTCCAGTCATAATGGCTCACCCACCAATTGACTGCTCTATATAAATTGCCAGAACTGTCTTTCGGAAAACTGATGTATCCCCTTTGAATTCACCTCTGTCTCTGGCCATTGGGAACCCAGACTTCACACCCAGCTTCACCAATAGGAATCTCAGGTTCTCAAGCAGAATGGTAAATTCTGCCTAGGCAACTTCTGGCTACACTGCAGGCTACCCCTCCATGCAGAACTCTCTCTTATCTGCAATCCACCTCTAGACTTCTGGAGAATTGCCCAAGTGAGACATTTACTCTGACATTCAGGAAAGTTAACTTTAATCCAGGCAGTTCGAATCTATGTGCCTGAAAGGTGAACCTTCTAGACACACACTGTCACTTATGTATGGACTTTTGACTACACCATCTGATACCTCTTACCCGTCATTCGTACACCAATGCCAATCAGACTTGGGTACTACCTTCACGCCCAAAGTAGATAAAATCCTTCATCACATACATTATCCTAAGCGAATAAATACCAGGAAATAGGATATAAGAGCCTGTACAGATGGTACTGGGTCCCTTATGTATTGCACAAAATGGATCAGAAAGTCTATGATACACGTTAACACTGCTCTTCAGGGGTGAGCACAATATCACATGTGCTCACATATCACAATATCCTGCAGGCATGCCTTCTCCACCTACTCCTAATGGAAAGGCCAATCAGAAGATACAAAGCCTCTGCTACCATCCATTTAGTGAACACAGCAAGGGCCTGCATCCCTTCATTATGGAAACAAGCGCAGTCGCAGACTAGGTCACTGTGGTACTCTAAAATTATTATTATTATACAGTATTTATATAGCGCCAAAGGGTTTGCTCAGCGCTGTACAATAGCAAGGGGGACAGAACATGAGACAAGACAGAAACAATACAATACACAAGGGGTTCGAGGACCCTGCTCTTTTGAGCTTACAATTTAGGAGGGAGGGGAAAGTGGTACAGGAGGAGATGGCTGTGGGGGATGGAGTGGTGAGAGGAGTGGAGGAGGTCAGTTGTTAGGTGAGGGTGGGGTAGGCTTCTCTGAAGAGGTGGGTTTTCAGGATGCGCCTGAAGGTGAGGAGGGTCGGTGACAGTCTGATGGATTGGGGTAGGGAGTTCCAGAGGCTGGGGGAAGTCCTGGAGAAATCCTGCAATCGGGCGTGGGAGGAGTAGATCAGGGAGCTAGAGAGTTGGAGGTCCTGTGAGGAGCAAAGGGCACGGGTAGGGTAGTATTTGGGCATCAGGTCGGTTAGGTAGTTTGGGGCGGTGTTGTGAATGGCTTTGTAGGTCAGAGTTAGCAGTTTGAATTTGATGCACTGGGCAATCGGGAGCCAGTGATGGGATTGGCAGAGGGGGGTGGCAGATGTGGAGCGGTTGGTGAGGTGGATGAGTCTAGCCGCTGAGTTCAGGATAGACTGGAGTGGGGATAGCATTTGTTTGGGTAGGCCAGTGAGAAGGGAGTTGCAGTAGTCCAGACGTGAGATGATGAGGGAGTGTACGAGTTGTTTAGTAGTGTCTGGGGTGAGGAATCTACATATCTTGGAGATGTTGCGGAGGTGGAGCCTGCATGATCTTGGTAGTAATTGGACATGAGGTAGGAAGGAAAGGTTCGAGTTCAGGGTGACACCCAGGACTTTGGCATGTGGGGTAGGAGTGATGGTGGCGTTGTTAGTAGTGATGGAGAGGATGGGGGGGGGGTGCGGGGGGGGGAGACCAGGAGCTCGGTTTTGGACAGGTTTAATTTGAGGAAATGGAGCGACATCCAGTCTGATATGTCGTTCAGGAGGTGGGCGATGCGGGCGGAGAGAGAGGGGGTAAGATGGGGGGTGGAGAGGTAAATTTGTGTGTCGTCGGCATAGAGGTGGTAACTGAAGCCGTGGGAGTGTATTAGTTTGCCAAGGGAGGAGGTGTAGATGGAGAAGAGAAGGGGCCCGAGGACAGAGCCTTGGGGGACTCTGACAGAGAGGGGGAGAGAGGGGGAGGTGGCAGTGTTATACGTGACGCTGAAGGAGCGTTGGGATAGGTAGGAGGAGAACCAGGAGAGAGCAGCGTCCCTGATGCCAAGGGAGTGCAGTTTAGTAAGGAGGAGAGGGTGGTTGACAGTGTCGAGGTCAAGGAGCAGGAGGACAGAGTAATGGCCATTAGCTTTGGCGGTTAGCAGGTCGTTGGTGATTTTAAGTAGGGCGGCTTCGGCGGAGTGTAGGGGACGGAAGCCAGACTGTAGAGGATGAAGGAGGTTGTTATCAGTGAGGTGGGCGTTAGGCGATTGTAGGCCAGGCGCTCAAGGAGCTTGGAAGTGAATGGTAGCAGGGAAATGGGTCTAAGGTTGTTCAGGTCAGTGGGGTCAAGGGAGGATTTTTTGAGTATGGGGGTGATGTGCGCGTGCTTTAGAGGGGAGGGGAAAGTGCCAGTGGAGAGGGAGAGATTAAAAATGTGGGTGAGGAAGCGAATGATGGAGGGGGGGTGACTGGAGGAGCTGTGAGGGGATAGGGTCCAGGGCAGGTGGTGAGGCGGGCTTCGGTGAAGACCTTAGAGACCTCCTCAGGGGTAGCTGGGCTGAAGGAGCGGAGCGATGGGGAGGTGATAGCGTGCGGGGCGTTGAGCATAGTGGGGGGTAGTGTGGCTATGAGGTCGGAGGAGGGGAGGGTTGAGGGGATGATGGAGGGCAGGGGGCTGGGTGGAGAGGTAGATTTTGAGTTGACAATGTCCTTACGGATTGTGTCAATCTTGTTTTGGAAATGATTGGCAATCTCGTGGGCAGCGAGAGAGGTGCTGAGTGAAGGTGGGGGGGGGGAGAGCAGGGATTTGAAAGTGGAGAAGAGCCGGCGAGGACAAGTGGAGAGGGTGTTGATAAGGGTTACAAAATAGGCTTGCTTGGCGGCGTGGAGGGAGGTGGTGTAGGTGAGGAAGGCGGCTTTGTAGAGGGAGAACGCGCGAGGGGATCTGGTTTTGCGTCATAAGCGCTCCAGCACTTCGTATGGTCATAAAATGGATGATATCCACTGCATGGAGGATCTGGTAACCATCCTTCACAACAATGAGGAACAATTCAGAGAAAAATGGAGACCCTGGAGATATTTTACCTGTACAGTTACCTACATGTAGATGCCCCGTGTAACGTTTTGATCGCATAACTGAATTCCATATTCTATTAAATGGTTCCACTGGGGAACCCCCTTCCAAACTTTCCTCCCTCTCTTTCTCTTCTCTCCTACACACCTCCCCCCTTTATTATTATTTTTTGCCCCCATGAGTACCTTTTATTGAATTTCATCTCTGCAAAGACTGGTCACTTTCTTTTCTTCTTCCTAGGCTCGGCTGGCCGCTATACTTGTGTGACCTCCAAACGTAGTGAAGGCTGAGGTGCTGTTTAGATACTGTTTTTGTCTTATCAGTACAGTAGAAGTTGATACTCAAAGTTTATGCAGTGTTTTTTGGCACAAAATAATCTTCTCACTTAGGATTGCATGTTAGGTCAATGGAGCTCATTTACTATGTTTATAGAACCTTATCAACTTGTCTAGAGTACCATCTGCTTAACAGTGAGTCTTGTGCACTATGGTTGTTACCATCGACCTGTATGTGTAAGCCTGTGTTTGTACATTAGAAGAGTTCTATTAATCATTTTAATTTTAAAAACTGCAATGGAAGTTGAAATGGAAAATATTAGTTTTACTCTAAAGATTAATTCAAACACTTAGAGATCTTGTCTGCGTTGAGAGAGCTGAAGCTGAAGAGATAGAAAATAGATGGCGTTGCATATAGTTTGGTCTCCTGCCTCAGAGTAAATGTCTGTCAAGTGAAAGAAGGCTGCAGTTCAAGAGTTGATATTTTAACTCCAAAGAGGTTTACTCTTTGAGTCCAGGAAGAATTAGAAAGAGAGAGAGAGACTTTATTCAAAAAGTCAGCGAAGCGCTCCACTCCACAAGGACAGGATGCGTCCTGGTCTCTATGAGATTGTGTCAGCTGTACATATCTCATGGGTACCTCTTTCGACATGAGTTTACAGGTTTGGTTTTGAATGCTTAGATCTTCAGGACAAGCACTTCAGGCCATGCTTGGACAATCAGTTGTCATTCAAGCCTCTAATTGTGTCACAAAGAATCCCTTGCTCTGGCAACAATAGAAAAGTTCTGCTAACCAACATCATATCTTAATGTCTCATTGGACAGCGATTTCAATCCTATCAGATCAGACTGGTATTTTTGTTGCTTGGGGGGTTGTCTATTTCCACCTTCCCAGAGATGTCTTATTTCTGATGTACCTGTGTGTACATGGGTCAAGTCATTGTGAAGCTTTCATGTCTGCTAGTTGGGTTCTCAATCTACTCCTTCTCAAGACAGAGATCCTTTTAAAAACAGAACTCTACAGGAGGTTGACTAGTGATTAAAAAAAAGGTTATCTAACCTTTATACAAGTCATTGGGTATTTGGGAGCCTCATTATGGTTCACAGTACATTAGCTTTGCCACTAGAGCATACTGGTGGTAAGGTGCTGGGTTATCCTACCTGTCCCCTCTTCACCTGTCAGCATCTCAATGCCTGCTGATCAGGAACATGGTGTTTTTTATCCATATATTAAAGTGGGCTCAGTGGAGGAGGCACTCAGACCATAAGGGTTTTTCTCCAACAGTGGTCATGCACCAAGCTATTCATATCTCACAGACAATCAGAAGAAGTCTTAGGTGCTGACATAATAGTAAATCATCTGTGCAGCAGAAATATGGCTAGTGGAAGTTGTTTCAAACACTCCAAATTTTGGCCCAGCCCATATTTTGCTGCCTGTGCCTTTGTCAAATGACAGTAGGATCTTTAGTCTAGATGAGGCTGAACAACCTGACAGTGGGGACAAGTCTAGTGCATAACCTGATCAAGAGACAGGTCAGAACCTGCAGGTTCAGTCTACCGAGAGAGGTAGAGAGAATTGCAACCTAAATAGAGAGGAATTTGCCCAACAATTTGGCAAATCTAGATTCCTGGGATTCAGAACTTCTGGGTGAAATCCATATTTTGTGGACCAATCAGATGAGTGGTCCTTACATCCACATTTCTTCAAGTATATTCCATCTCTGGGCAAAATTCCAGAGTTAAATCTGCTGGCAATACGAGAGAAACCACCAACACTTTGTGCTGCACTTGCTAGATCTCATGCAATCTTGATTGGATAGTGTATGGGGGACTTACAATAATAGGAAATCATCATCATCAGCATGTGGATCTACAAAACTGCATATAGGCAATACAACCACCAACAATTTGTGAAATGGTAATGATATGTACATTAAAAAAAATAAATAAATATATATATATATATATATATATATATATATATACAGTATACATACACATACACACACACAATTTAATCCGAGAGGTAACGTTGTAATTAATTAGTTTGTTGCCAACACAGTTGGCTGGGGAAGGCTGCCTTAGCAGGCTGGAAGGCTGGGGAAGGCTGCCTTAGCAGGCTGGAAACCCAAGTGCTACAAAACAAAAAAATAATGGGGAGAGAGGTGCTAGGCCATAAATAGAGTAGCAACTTTTAATTAACAAAAAGGGTATAAAATGCAATAATTATGCACTCACAGACATTGATGGTAATGAGCATTACATCAAGCTCCAAATGGAGACATCAGTCCAGTCTACATCAGTGCCACTGTAAGGAGCGCTGTCCAGCCGAAGCAAGCAAGTTGCCGTGGAGCCCCGGCTGAAGACCAGATCTATCAGAGAGCTGTCCAAGGAGCTTTTGGTCCAGGGTGCTGTTACCAATCAGAATGCGTTTCAGAGGCGAAATCAGCCCTCCTTCATCAGCCTGACATTTACCTTAACCTCCAGGGATTATATACTCACTGCCATTAACTCTATAGTGCCCAAAGCAATTATCGGCATAGGCACATTGAGGGAGCAAAGCAGTAAAACAGTATTATAACATAAAAAGGACTATACACTATAACTGAAGTTAAATTGTTAAATATAAATATTATTTGATATAAATTATGTTAAATATACATGTTGTTGGTATCCCATCATATATGTGGATAAACATTATAAAATTACCAAAATATTAGATTCAAAATGGATGCATGCGTATATACACATACATTCATGCGGGCATACATGTATGTGCACACATGCACGCATACACACGCACACTTACACACAAATATACACATAAATTCCCCCCCCCCTTTATGAGAATCGACCTCAATAACAGTATCAAAGAACAATGCAGCAATCAAGGGAATAATGATTCCTAAAGATATGAAAAATTGGAGTATTTGTGTTATCAATATTGTAAAGATCAACTTAATAGATAATATCAAATGATAAAATGATTGCCTTGATTTGCTTTAAGATGGGTACTGTTCACGGTAAGGGACCTCTGCCCAGAATACCTAAGCCTTAAGTGATGTTGCTAAGAGAAAGAAAGAAAGACGGGAGAGTTGTGAGACCCCCAGATTAACTTGTAAGGAATATGTGTTAAGAGTATCGCCATGGGATGAGAGAATGAAAGACAGAATTGTGAGACCCCCCAGATTAACTTGCAAGGAATATGTGATTAAGGGTATCGCCATGGGATGATTACTATGTGAATCCCTTTGTGGAAAATATGGCCGGGTTGTCCAAGGGCATGAAAAGAGGTAGTTCCTTTCCCAGAGATGGGTCTAATGACAACATGATAAGGGGACTGTGTTTGGGAGATAAGGAAGCTTTTCTGTTTTCAGGGGACCCTGAATGAGATGTGAAGATTATGAAGGCAGCAGGTCTTAACTGGCTGAAATATGCGCCTGGATATACCCCAGAGCCAAATAACCCAAATTTTCATTTTTTAGCCCCACCATCCACCCCGCCAAGTTATACACAGGTATATCCGGTTTTGCCCAAAAGAAAGGATAACTTGCTCAGACCTCTGAGGACGGACAGACCACCACAACCTCCCGTAGGTCCATTATCGGTAGAAAATATGCAGAGTCCAGACAGTACTGAATGGGGCGCAGAGGGATAAGAAGAGGGAGACCAAAGCGACTAACCACAGCAGATTGACAAGACGGATGATAATGGTACTGAGGGACATAGTAGTACCCAGTGGAAAGTAACCCGTCCCCTGGGAAAACCAATGACTGATAAAATAACATCTAAAAGGACTGTAGTTCCCAATGAAAGGACTCTGAGAGGCAATAAGGCAAAAGAGGAAGCAGGAAGGAGTGACAGTAGAGAAAGTTTAGCTTGTCCATATATAATAATGGGAAATGAGGTGGTAATTAAGCCTATGGATATGACAGAAATTAATGACATTATAAAGAATAGTCCAGACCCCAGATGGAACCCAGAAGCATGTGTAGCCTATTTGAAGAGAGCTATCAGAGGGAGACAATATTCACAAGACATGAGATTATAGATGGCATACTAGGATATGATATGGATTCAGGCTTTGACTGGACAAAGGTCCCTACTACTGACACTTTGGAGGCATCTGGCAGGACTGCTACTAATTATGCATGGGGGACCAAGGCCAGACAAGATAATATGTGGAAGGAATTAACAAATGAAATGAACAGACTATGGAAGGGAAGGATGTCCCTAGCGACTCCGATGGATTTTTTCAGGTTCCCAAGCCTGGTAACAAGGCCAATTTCCAAGGATTGCAACATAGTAATTATCTAGGAGACAGAGAATATGGTAGGTATACAGTGAAGGAAATAAGTATTTGATCCCCTGATTTTGAATGTTTGCACACTCACAAAGAAATGATCAGTCTAAAAATCGAATGGTAGGTGTATTGTAAGAATGAGAGACAGAATAGCAACCAAAAATTCAAAAGAAAAGCATGTCTAACAAATGATGCACTGATTTGCAGTTTCATGAGGGAAATAAGTATTTGATCCCCTTCACAAAACATGATTTAGTACTTGGTGACAAATCCCTTGTTGGCAATCACAGAGGTCAGACGGTTCCTGTAGTTGGCCACCAGGTTTGCACACATCTCAGGAGGGATTTTGGCCCACTCGTCTTGGCAGATCCTCTCCAAGTCATTAAGGTTTGGTGGCTGATGTTTGGCAACTCGAACTTTCAGCTCCCTCTACAGATTTTCAATCGGATTAAGGTCTGGAGATTAGCTAGGCCACTCCAGGACCTTAATGTGCTTCTTGAGCCACTCCTTTGTTGCCTTGGCCATTGTCATGATGGAACACCCATCCACGACCCATTTTCAATGCCCTGGCTGAATGAAGAAGGTTCTCATCCAAGATTTGACGGTACATTGCCCCGTCCATAGTCCCTTTGATGAGGTGCAGTTGTCCTGTCCACTTAGCAGAAAAACACCCCCAAAGCAGAATGTTTCCATCACCATGTTTGACAGTTGGGATGGTGTTCTTGGGGTCATAGGCTTTATAAATACTGTATAATAATAATAATAGGCAGCATTACTCCTCCTCCAAACATGGCGAGTTGAGTTGATGCCAAAGAGCTTGATTTTGGTCTCATCTGACCACAACACTTTCAACCAGTCTTCCTCTGCATCATTCAGATGTTCAGTGGAAAACTTCAGACAGGCCTGGACATGTGCTTTCTTGAGCAGAGGGACCTTGGAAGCACTGCAGGATTTCAATCTTTGTCGGCGTAGTGTGTTACTAAATGTTTTCTGGGTGACTGTGGTCCCAGCTGCCTGGAGATCATTGACAAGATCCTCACATGTAGTTCTGGGATAATTCCTCACTGTTCTCATGATCATTGACACTCCACAAGGTGAGATCTTGCATGGCACACTAGACCTAGGGAGCCTGACAGTTGTTTTGTGTTTCTTCCATTTGCGAATGATTGCACCAAATGTGTATGTTCGTGACAATTGTAAAACCATGGCAGCTATGGTCGCTGAGGATCATGGGGGACACATGAGGCCAGTAGCCTATTTTTCCAAAGTAGTACCAAGTCGGGTGCAGGGCATGCTGGCATGTCTAAGAGCCCTGTCCGTGTATGTCATTGCAGTGGAGGCTTCCATGAGTGTAACACTGGGACATAAGACTATCCTGCACACTTCCCATCATGTGCTGCATGTTTTAAAGAATCTTAATACCCAACACATGACAGCCCAAAGAGCCAGGGAATATTATTATTATTATACAGTATTTATAAAGCGCCAATAGCTCGCTCAGCGCTGTACATTACAAAGGGGGACAGAACATGTGACAGAACAATACCAATACAATGCAAAACATGAGGGGATTGAAGGCCCTGCTCTTTCGAGCTTACAATCTAGGAAGTTATCCTCACCACTGCTAATAATCAAGAAATAAAATACTCTGGCCCCAGTTCTGGCCCCTTGACTCTGCTAAACTCCATGCTTGGTTTGAAAGGGGAAACTGACATTCTTCTGGAGGAACACAATTGTGTTCAGGTTATTCATGAGGACACCACCCCTAGAGTGGATATGCAGCAAAATCCCATTCCTGAATCTTTAGATATATTTGTAGATGGCTCCTGCTCTAGACCCACTGATGAGAAATTTTTGACGGGTTATGTGGTAGTCCAGTTACTGGATATTGTTCATGAAGCCAAACCCCTACCTTATACATCTGCAAAAGCTTCTGAATTAATTGCCCTCACTAGAGCTTGTGAATTCTTTAAAGGACAGGAGGTCGATATTTATACAGATTCTAGATATGCCTTTGGGGTGGTAAATGATTTTGGTAAAATCTGGTAGAGTTTCACCACAGCAGAGGGTAAGGGCATATCACACTCAGATTTTATTAATGTTCTTTTAGAGGCCATTCACAAGCCCAAATCGATAGTGGTAATTTAAGTGTAGAGCTCACACATCTTCTTCTGATCCCATTGTTAAAGGCAATGCATTGGCTGACCAGGTGGCCAAACAAGCCTCCACACAGCCTTAGACGCCACCTACGGCATTCCAGAAGACACATTTAAAGCCCCCCATGTTATCGGTGCAGTCCCTGCTCCTTGAACTACAAGCATGTGACTGAATTAAGGATGTGAATTACTGAGAAAAGAAAGGATTGACATTGGACATAAATGGTCTAATGTCAAAGGGAGGGACAATCATAGGTATTCCTCAGCATAGCACTCCCCTCATCATTGCACAATTTCACGGCATAGGGCATAGAGTGTGGCAGGTTGTGAAAGGAGAAATAAAGAAATGTTTCTGTATACAAAATCTTTCTAAATCCACACAGAAGCAAATAGGACAATGCATCATATGTCTCCGGAACAACCCAAACAATCTAGGTCAGACAAAACATGATTACTTGTTGCCACCCAGTGGTCTGTTTCAAGAACTACAAATTGATTTCATACACATGCCCCACCATACCTCTCCTGGTAGTAATGGATGGGTTTAGCTGATGGGCAAAAGCTTTTGTGACCAATAAAGAGGATGCAAAAATGGTGGCCAAAATTCTCTGTAAGAAAATAGTTCTGCAGTGGGCATGCCCGGCAAGTATTGACTCAGAAAAGGGACCGGCCTTTGTATCCAAGGGGACTCAACAGGTAGAAAGACTAATGGCTATTAACTGGAAATTTCATATATCTTACCACCCCCAAAACTCTGCCCAGGTTGAAAGAATGAATAAGATTTTAAAAGACAAGCTGAGGAAAGCGACTGGTGGGACATTTAAAAATTCGGAAACTTATTTACCTGGGGTACTAGCAGAGATTAGAATGACACCTACCAAGACCACCAAGTTATCACCCTTTGAAATATTAACGGGTAGGCTTACCCCATGGACCAGGGGACCATTGGTAATTATGCCAGGAGATTTGAAACTTATCCAGGAAAAATATGTGCAAGAATTGATTAGGGTGTTGAATAGTTTATAAGGAGACGTCTCTTGCTTGTTTCCATTCTCAACAGATGGATCCACCCACTGTTTTAAGCCAGGAGACTGTGTGGTTGTGAAGGAGCTACACAGGCACACGATCATTGATCCACCCTTTGGGGAGCCAACTGTGGTGATGACAGTAACCAGAGTAGTGGTGCTGACAGCCGATTCTCAGGCCTGGATGTATGCATTAAGAGTGAAACGAGTCCCAGACTTTCCTGGAAGGATCACACAGACTGAAGAAAGTGTACAAGTTTCCAAGGAAACAATCTGTCAGCCAGACCCTGATTTGGAAAAAGACTTAAGAAGGGATGTCAATTTTGAACCCCTAGACATCTTGCAAACTCTTCATATTGATAGGATTGATATCGATCGCTGGTAGTGCTCTTACCGATATGGGTGGGAACACCGTGTTATTATCACCCTGAGGACATTTTTTTTGTGTGCATACAACCTGCTGGAAATAATACATTATCCCCCACCCAAATTAATAGAACAAGTAGAAGCGCATCCATGCCACTCAAGGTATTTTTTTTATAAAAGAGACCTAACACCAATAGACACCACCTCCCTCACTGATAAAATGTTGTTGTTAAAATTCAAATACAATTAGGCACAGAAGTCAGGGTTTGAAAAATGTTGGGTGTGCAGTAAATTGCACCCAGGTACAATGAGAATTACGTAATGGCTGTCCCTGTAAATATTACCCCCTTAAATGGGACACTTGTAGTAAATATACAAAAGCTATCCAGTGCACAGGCAAACAAATCATTTTTTTTCCCCATAATAGCCAAAGCGTATCCGCCCGACTGGTGTTTTAAAGTAGGAAACAGTCCTATATGGACTGCCACCAAGGAAATTAATCAGTCTATTTTTGAAATGAATAAACCCACTCATGCTCTGCGCAATAGTACTTTAACTTTTCTGGGAATGTTATCAATTCTAGGTTGGAGTGATGACGTGATTGCCAGTCAAACGACTGTACCTTTTTTGATAAATGATAATTTGTACATTTGTTGTTGCAATCCATGGATTCCAAGAAATGAAAGAGGATGGTGTTATTTAGTCTCCCTGGTCCCAGTCATGGATGTAGTGGGAAGAGGGGATGCTAAACACATATTGCAAGCTAGCAAACACCCAAATATCCCCTCAAATATATAGAAAGAATGGAATCATTTGACCGCAGACAAGGCTTGGGCTTGGATCCCGTCCTGGACGAGCTGGGGAATTATGGTGATGAACATGGTAAATAACTACAACATAATCATGGACTGTGTCATAAATGATACAGGCCAAGAAGTAGAACTGTTTAATAGAAAGCTCAGGGAAGTAAGAAAACAATTAATGCTACATGATTTGGCAATAGAAAGTATGGGTGCTGCATTAACATGTTTGTGTGAGGTACCCGAAGATTATGAATTTTGTACCAGGATGCACAACACTTCTCTGGAAATACCTGAATATTATAATGTAATAGAACAACACAGAAAGAAAGTCTCAGATTTAAAAAATGAAGCCAGGAAAATAGCATAGGATGGTTGGAACCCATTCAAAGGTCTAGGGGGGTTTGGTGATTTTTTTTTGGGTCCATATTTGGATGGTTCAAACAAATTTTTCAAATGAGTAAAAGGAAAGTGAGAGAATGATATGCATGTGTTGTGTAAAAATGGGAAAAAATATAAGCGATTTTAGAGAGATGATCGTGTATGTGTGTGAATAGGTCTGCTGGAGTTTTTAGTCCTGTAGGTCTGTGTAAATTTCCCCCCTCCCTCCTTTCTTTTTTCCCATGAGAAGAATGTACTGGGACGAGACATCAGTGATAACTGGCAAGGACACATATATAATATGACCACAAGTTTTCATAACATTATGTGCCAGCTTAATAAAAATGAATGGTACAGTTTAAAGTGCATATAGTATGTATAAAATAACACAAATTAAATATCCTTTGATATTTAAAAATGAGGCAAAGTGTCCTCCTTTAAGGAGATCTATCTGTGTAATTGGAACTATGGTGTAATATTGAGATTATCACTTGAGTATTCATTTCTGATATGATGTTAACAATTTCATTAATGATATAGATATATTTAATTGGTTTAGACAATATTTAGTTAGAAATGGAATTTAGGTTATTGAGAAACTCTGTAATTATTATTATAATTAGAGATGAGCGAATCGAACCAGGCGAACCGGAATTCGATACGAATTTCAGGAAAAATTCGATTCGCGTCGAATCCGAATATTTGCCTACTTCGGGTGCGCGAATCGGATTTTTCCCGATCAGCCGGCAAAAGTGTCCCTGCAGAGAGCTCCGCTATTTCTGACATTTCTCTGACAGTTCCTTCACATGTACAGCGGTTGAAACATTGTATCTATTAGTTTCCATTTAGGATACAGATGTTTCAACCGCTGTACATGTGAAGAAGCTGTCAGAGAACTGTCAGAAATAGAGGAACTCTGCACATACACTTTTTGCCGGTTTGGAATTCTTATTTTCATCCTACTTCTTCTTCTTCTTCTTCATCCTCATCCTCAGAAGAAGAAGATGAGGATGAGGATGAAGAAGAAGAAGAAGAAGAAGTAGGATGAAAATAAGAAGAATTCCAAGCCGGCAAAAAGTGTATCTGCAGAGCTCCTCTATTCTGCAGATACACTTAGAGGAGCTCTGCAGATACACTTAGAGGAGCTCTGCAGATACACTTTTTGCCGGCTTGGAATTAATCTTATTTTCATCCTACTTCTTCTTCTTCTTCATCCTCATCCTCATCCTCAGAAGAAGAAGAAGAGGATGAGGATGAGGATGAAGAAGAAGAAGTATGATGAAAATAAGAATAATTCCAAGCCGGCAAAAAGTGTATCTGCAGAGCTCCTCTAAGTGTATCTGCAGAATAGAGGAGCTCTGCAGATACACTTTTTGCCGGCTTGGAATTATTCTTATTTTCATCCTACTTCTTCTTCTTCTTCTTCCTCTTCATCCTCATCCTCATCCTCTTCTTCTTCTTCTGAGGATGAGGATGAAGAAGAAGAAGAAGAAGAAGAAGTAGGATGAAAATAAGAATAATTCCAAGCCGGCAAAAAGTGTATCTGCAGAGCTCCTCTATTCTGCAGATACACTTAGAGGAGCTCTGCAGATACACTTAGAGGAGCTCTGCAGATACACTTTTTGCCGGCTTGGAATTAATCTTATTTTCATCCTACTTCTTCTTCTTCTTCATCCTCATCCTCAGAAGAAGAAGAAGAGGATGAGGATGAAGAAGAAGAAGAAGAAGAAGAAGTAGGATGAAAATAAGAATAATTCCAAGCCGGCAAAAAGTGTATCTGCAGAGCTCCTCTATTCTGCAGATACACTTAGAGGAGCTCTGCAGATACACTTAGAGGAGCTCTGCAGATACACTTTTTGCCGGCTTGGAATTAATCTTATTTTCATCCTACTTCTTCTTCTTCTTCATCCTCATCCTCAGAAGAAGAAGAAGAAGAGGATGAGGATGAAGAAGAAGAAGAAGAAGAAGTAGGATGAAAATAAGAATAATTCCAAGCCGGCAAAAAGTGTATCTGCAGAGCTCCTCTATTCTGCAGATACACTTAGAGGAGCTCTGCAGATACACTTAGAGGAGCTCTGCAGATACACTTTTTGCCTGCTTGGAATTAATCTTATTTTCATCCTACTTCTTCTTCTTCTTCTTCACCCTCATCCTCATCCTCAGAAGAAGAAGAGGATGAGGATGAAGAAGAAGAAGAAGAAGAAGAAGTAGGATGAAAATAAGAATAATTCCAAGCCGGCAAAAAGTGTATCTGCAGAGCTCCTCTAAGTGTATCTGCAGAGCTCTGCTATTTCTGACAGTTCTGTGACATTCACTCCATACAGCGGTTGAAACATTGTATCTATTTGTTTCCATAAATGGATCCATTTATGGAAACAAATAGATACAATGTTTCAACCGCTGTATGGAGTGAATGTCACAGAACTGTCAGAAATAGTCTATTTCTGACAGTTCTGGGACATTCACTCCATACAGCGGTTGAAACCGCTGTATGGAGTGAATGTCACAGAACTGTCAGAAATAGCCTATTTCTGACAGTTCTGGGACATTCATTTCACTCCATACAGCGGTTGAAACCGCTGTATGGAGTGAATGTCACAGAACTGTCAGAAATAGACAGAAACTGTCACAGAACTGTCCTTCTTCTCATCCTTCTCCTTCTTCTCATCCTTCTCCTTCTCCTTCTTCTCATCCTTCTCCTTCTTCTCATCCTTCTTCTTCTCATCCTTCTCCTTCTTCTCATCCTTCTTCTCATCCTTCTCCTTCTTCTCATCCTTCTCCTTCTTCTCATCCTTCTCCTTCTTCTCATCCTTCTCCTTCTTCTCATCCTTCTCCTTCTCCTTCTCCTTCTTCTCATCCTTCTCCTTCTTCTCATCCTTCTCCTTCTCCTTCCTCATCTCCAAGGGCATTTAAATTAAAGGTACAGTGTTCTGCACTAATTTAAAGGCTCTCTGAAGCCTAGAAACCCTTTTTATAAGTTAACTTCGTAGCGAATTAATTCGCATCGAATTTCTTCCTGAAATTCGGCGAATCAGCCAAATCGAATTTTTGAATAATTCGCTCATCTCTAATTATAATAATATAGCACCAACAGTTTGCACAGCGTTTTACAATGTAAAAGGAGATGGTACTTTTACAATAAAAGACAAGTATTAAGAGGGTCCTGCTCATAAGAGCTTACAGTCTAATAGGGTGGATATGGAGTTACTTTAGATTAACATGAGGTGGTTATATTGCAGCTGCCTTAATACTTAACAGAGCCAAGATGGATGGGATGCATGATAATTTTTTTTCTATAAAATGAAATCTAAAGGTCTGATAGTAATTTGATGTGCGGTCCATGATGTGAGAGTAATATATTTTACATTTATTTATGGACTTGGTGAGCCCCATCTCACCAAGTCCACACACTCTGTTAGGATAGATGCCACCTGCAGTTGGCTGTTTAATAGTTTTTTGGTCTGGCTGATGATTTTCTGTTCTTTCATATACAGATTATTGGTACTCTTTGTTTTTATTTATTTTTATTTTTAAATCCAAAGCAGAATGTGTGGACTGTGAAAAGATGTGTTCCTTTTCCTTGTAAGTGTAATGGTAAGCTCAAGAAAACTTTGGATTTAGGGACATCTCTGCATGACCGCATGGTATTGTTATCATATATTATGTTGTGACTTTGGAAAAATATGTAAGATGGAAACTAAGGATTTGTATTATTTAACTAAAACTAACAAAAGAGCAAGCAAAGAGAAATTATAACATTGCAGGGAAAAGATTGTTTTTTTAGAACAAGAAACTGGAGTTCTTACACATAGAGCATGGTAGGAAAAAACAAGCCAATGAGATATATTTTATGTAAGCTGGACCCGTAATGACAGGTTCACAAAGGTACAGACATTATTTTGGTCAATTATTCAACTTTAATAGTCCCACATTTTGTGCAGCAATTATTGCAAACTGCCCAACTAAATATTTGTCAAATGCAAGGTTCACAAAATATGAATTTGCATTGTTATTTATGTACAAAATATAACAATGCAAAAGGAGTACCATTGATCCTAGCCATCTTATTGCTTATATTGGAGGAGGCTGGAGGCAAAGAAAAACCACATGTGTTAAATTGATGTAAGTGTCTGCTGGTGTGAGCCCAGTGAGGACACACTCCTTGAAGACCCAGATATTTGATTTTTTTAGGTTTGATCCCAGTTTTTTACCGAGGATGACTAGACCCATAGTGAATATGCAGTTATCACCCAAAAGGATGTTCTGTATTCAGAGTCATTGGATCCTTCTTCCCCAGCTCAAGAAGCAGAGCTCCAAACTTTAGCAAAGCCTGTGAGCTATCGAAAGGGTGTACATTTATATAGATAGTAGAGAATCAGAGAGCTTTTGGGGTGGTGCATGATGTTGGTTCCATTTGAAGGGCTAGAAGTTTTTTGCTTCAGCAGGCAAACAAATCAAGCATGCTAAGTGAAAAGATTGGCTATCTTCAGTCTTCCAGCTTCTTGCTGAGGTAGCCATACTAACTTTAAAGTGCACACATTGGAAGCAGACCAGGTGACTAAGGATGCTGAATTACAGCCCTGGACACTTGCTTGGTCTGTGAAATTTCAACCTAGAGCTGGGATTAAAAATTAAACTTTGAGGACCCCAGAACAAGAAGAAAAAGTGGTCCACAGTGGGGGACAACTTCTTATGAAACAGGACTTTGGAAAAAGGTGATCTATTAGGTCTGCCAACCACTCTTTTCCCTTCAGCTTGACACATAGACCGTGTCATCAGTCAGAAGCAGTTATGGCTCCCTTAGTAAATGAGCATGGGATAGTGACAGTTGTTTTTGAATATAGCACTTCTTGTTTTACCTGTTATCAAAGGTGTTACCAAAAACTGAACATCCCTTCCAGAGATTACAAAATTATATATACAGATGCCCAAGTCAGGATTTTACGAGTATGCACTGGTCTGTATGGACATGTTTTCTGAATAGCTAGACATTTGGCCAGTGGCAAATGCTACTGAAAGGTCACAGTAAAGAGTGTTATCAGAAGTAGTTTGTAAGTGCAGAGTCCCAGAAGCTAGAGAGAACAACAGAGGAATTAGTTTTATAGGAGAGTTCTTACAAGAAGTTTTAAGGTTTTATTTTACACCTCCAACCGTCCACAATGTAGTGGAAAAAAGTAGAGTAACTAGGAAAATGTCAGAAACTAAAAAACTATGGGCCTGAGTGTCTTAATATTTTTTAATCCCCTAAGGGGATATATGGACTCTCTCCCTATGAGATTTTGTTTGGAAGTGTGTTGCTCATTTGCTTATATTTTTCTCAGCAGCTGAAGTCCTCCACTTGGATCATAGCGAGAATTTTGCTGATCTCTCAAGGTTTTTACAATCTCATTTTTGTGTTTTCTCCCCAAATTCCAGATCCTAACAGTTTGGAAGGATCTCATAAACTAAAGCCAGGTGACTTGTGGACTGTTAAGATACATTTACACTATATATAAGAAATGGTTGGAGACACAATACAGCTTCTATTTCATGTACAGTTCATAAAATGTGAAGGAAAAGTCACCTGGATCCTCACCAGACACTGCAAAAATTACTAAATGAAAGTATTTCTGTGTTAATTTGGTTTCCTCTTGGAATCACAGTCTGGGGTACTATTTATGCAATTGCTTTAATACATATATTAGTAAAGGATATATGTATTTTTAGTGTGATTAGAAAAGTAGTTCAGCTATGTTGAAGTCATATTGTCTTTTACATGTCTTCCATTTTATGTAGAATTGTCTGTGTTTAACTATGCTGGTAAGTCAGCATATCCACAATTAAGTGACAAGGCCATTCTGGCCACAGGATCTGAGTGCACAGTCCATTACTCTGTAAATATTTCTCATCAATCATTTGTTTTTTATGTAGGTTTTTATCACAGTAAAAGGTCATTTTGTAATGCTATAGCTGCTTTCAGCTATTAGATTCTCCCCAGAGGAGTTTGCCTCCTGGACCAAGACTAGTTCCACCTGAATGTAAGGAGATTCCAATTTAAAGGTCATAGTAGGCGTGGCCTGTGATCAAAGTGTAAAATATTGATCAAAAGAGGGGAGACTGTAAAGGAAATTTGTAAATTCTGTATAAAATTGTATTCTATTTTGTTATCTTTGCATATGTATTGTACACTGAACTCCTTGTGCACACGGCACTAATAATGTTTTCAATACGTTTGCATTCCTTCAAGTCCTGATTTGAAATTAGCCTGCCTATGTAACGCCCCATGTTACCATAAAAGTACAAATTGTAATATTAATGTGATACCTATATAATCATGTGTATAGAAAACTTCAAATGAACCGAATAAACAGAACAGTGATTTGGAAAGATGCTGAGTGCATCTTTTTGTGTTTGTTCCCTACTGCAGTAGTTATCATTAATTTGGAACCACTAATCAATATGAGGATAGGAGTTGCCTATCTGTAAGTTTTTCAGTGTTAATGTCCAGAACAGGGATTTATTCTGGTTAAGAGTGTACTGTGGTGTCAGCAGGGGTTTCAGAGAGGGGTCCAGAGCAACAGGGAGCCCGAAATTAATCCAGCAACTCCTAAGGGGGTAGCGCTATATGTGGAGGCTCATCCGAGATCGCCCTGTCCAGAGAATCTGTGAACCCCAGGAAGAAAGCATGGAACCTTCCCAGATTAAAAGAAGAATGGAAAACCAGAACAGTGTGTGGTGCTGGACTTCCCTGGAGATTACTGGACTGAAGAGCAAGTCAAGCAGATGCTGTGTAATGCACCGCCTGGCGGTACCTCTAGCAACCCACAGGATAGGATTCCCCAGAACGCGGAGTCTAAGTCCCAGTCTGCTTGTTCACCAGGGCCCCTGATGGTGGGGATGGACTTGGAGCAGACAGTGACCAGGTCGCGGCCCCTGAGTACACCCACCCGTGCTAGAGGGATCCGCCAGAGGTATATACTGGAGAAGAGCCTGACGTGAAGAGGCGGATAGATCCGTGCAGGACGGATGGATGGATGGCAGAGTAGAAGCGTGGTCAGACAGGCCGGGTCGGTAACCGTGGGGACAGCGCGGTACAAGGCAGCAGGAACAGGGTAGTCGGGTCACTCGCTGGGTCAGTAACAGAAGTTCAGATCAAATAAGGGAATCCAAAAGAGTAGTCAAACAAGCCAGGGTTCGGAGCAGGAGAAGTCAGCAGAGGTCAGGATCAGGCAGGGTCGGCAACAAGTCAAACAGCAATACACAGGAACAGGAACACACGATAATAGACCATACGGCAATGAGAGTCTGTGCAGGGAAGGTTTAAATAGTGCGCCCTGTCATTGGTGCCAGGCGAGCATCCGCAATCTCGAGTGCGCATGCGCGGCCGCCATCGCCCAGATCCTAGTGCCAGCTAGAATGAATCGGCGTTCTGCGCATGCGCAGAACCGCTTGCCACCGCGATCCCTGACATGCTGACACAACCTGTATCGCTGATCAGAGAGTGAGTATCCTCGACATCAGAAGTAATCCAGATGTTCCTAATGTGTTGATATTGAAGGAATGAAAAAAAGGAATTCCTCCTTCACTTAAATGAGAGACTGTACACCTGTCTGATACAGTAACGGCCCAGGTGTTTCAACCAATCCTCCCTGATGGCAGCACAGACAGTTCAAGGATAGGAACCAGAACCATCTACCTCAGCAGACAAAGTGGGAGGCATACCTGATACTTCATTGGCTGAACTAGGAAAGTACATTGACACCCTGTTGAAGAACTTTACCTCTATCACCACAGTCACAATAACCGGAGCCTGAGATTCTTCTATGGTAGCACCCCCACTCCTCTGGGGGAGGATAGCTTCGACACATGGGTTGATCAGGCTCTCCAGGCTATAGAGAAATGGGAATTAGCAGATGCTGTGAAAAGGCCGAGGGTAGTGGAAAGCCTGCAGGCTCACATTACTGACATTGTGCAAAATCTAATACGGGACAAGCCAGGCTGTACTGCCCACAAGTGTCTTGAGGCCCTGCTAGAGGTATTTGGGTGAGTCGAGAACTGTATAGAAATGACCTATCTGTTCAAACACATGTATCAACGAGAAGGAGAGAAATTGTTTGACTATGTGTAAAGGCTGGACACAAGGTGGTTGTCCAAGGAGAAGTGAAGGCGGAAGATGCCAGCAAGGCCCTCTGGACCCAAGTACAGAATGGGGTTCAACCACTTGAACCGATTGTACAGAAGCTTAGAGTCAGTTACCTTCAAGGAGATGTGACATATTCCAAGCTGTTGAAGACCATCAGGGATGAAGAAGCTCTAATGGCAGGCAATGCTAGGAAGGCAGACACTTAGGGTGGAACCCGGCGTAGGGCCACTCAAGCTATTCCGACCATGGATGGCGTGCCTGAGGCGCAGGTCATGGCCTCAATGGATGGCATTGTGCAGACCCTATCTCAACTGGCCCAGGCCAAGCCATGATTTAACAGTTCTTTTGTGAGGTCCATAAAACAGTAGGACAGGTCATGGAAGCTCAAGACGCCATGCAGAAAACCATGTCAGAAGCGGGACAAACAGTGTCGGCAATGACTGCTGGATCGTAGGGGGGAATCCGGCCCTGGGCACTTCAGACGTTGCTTCCAGTGTGGAGAACTAGGACACTTTTGGGCCCAATGTCCGCAGCCTGAGTCAATGGCCAAGCTTACGGCTTACAAGCCTTAAATAAATTATTCTTTCCAAAGGCATCAGAAAACTTCCGGGGGCCTCAGTGATGAAGCCAGCTTATTAAGGAACTACTAAGGTTTAAAGAAGTCCAGAACTACTCCCTATCACCCTCAAGGTGATCCTCAACCAAAGGATTTGCAGCAATGAGACCGAGCGCTGTTAAGAAAACTTGGGTTACCAGGTAAAGCATAAATAGCTAGAAATCTTCACCATAGGTCATCCGCTCCGTGAGGACGTCGATGACGAAACGCGTAGGGCGGAGCTTGATCGATGTGACGTCATTACGTTTGTCTATGAGCTACTGCGCATGTGCTGAGTAGCTGGGTCCGTTTTCTGTGATTGCTGTATGCTGTTGACGCTGGTGTCGGCTGGGACACCTCCTGAGTTAAGTGCAATGAGTACCTAATAAAGGAATTTGGTTTTTAATAATACTGCACCATGAAGTTCTTTTGTTTCTTCCGAGTGTCTGGCATCTTCTTCCTTGGATACGATTAAGGGTGGCTTTTTTGGAGAAGTGGATTTCCTTGATGATAATTTTAAAGTATTTTGCTCCATCTGAAATTGGTCTATGTGGATCGGTGTTCTGCAGAATATCATTTCCTGAAGATATATCTACGAATGACTTGCCATTATATTATCGCTCCCAGAGCAATACATGTTTTTTGTTTTATAGCTCTGGTGAGTTTATTTAGTTTTTTGGTGGTGGTCTGTCACATTTAGACATTTTTGTGCACATTTTTTGTGTTACATATATTTTAAAGTGTGGACTTATTATTTGAACTTTTTTTCATTTAAATATTATTCATGCATATATATATATTTTTGATATTTTTTGTTTCACGGATATATTTTTATATTTACTAGCGCAAAATATTTTTTGTAATAACATCTGACATATGCCATATGTCATCTGTTGGAACCTGCCAAAGTTGCCTGTCTATCAGATGAACCCAGAGGGGAAGAAAGGTCCAGTGAAATCTTGGCACTGGAATAATCTTTTACCATTACCTGATGCTGTGTGAGTTCCACAATCACCAAGTAATCTTCTTACTGCAAGGACTCCCCATCCCCTCCTCAGCCCACTGTGGCTCCAGAAGAGGAGGGTGCCGAAGAGGAAGAGGTAGTGCAAATCGGAATAGATTGGCGACCTCTTCTAACTGCCATAAAAGACAGTATTTTGATACCCACCCCTACTTCAAGCTCAACCACGCCTTTGACAAATTTCCATTCAGAGATCCCTTCTACTACAGAGACAAGCCTTACGAGTTTTGTTGAGCCTACCTCTTCACCAAATCCCTTTTGTGAAGACCTCCTCCTGCCTGAACCTAAAATTGATTCCCTGAAGGATTCTAGAACAGGGTCTTCAATAGAAGAAGCTATTGAAATTTTGAAAACGGGGGAGAATAACACCTTGGAAGAAGGAGACAATGTCACCTCTCAGGAGGAGGCCAGGGAATGATGGGAGATTAGAGCTCCCAAGAGACTGACATATGACATGTTGGGAGAGAGCTCTGAAGAAGCTTTCCATGCCACAGAATTCTGGAAGCTCACATTTACAGTTTATTGGCATGTATCCAATAATCTGTAAGCCCCCCTTGCTGACACCATCCCTGAGGAGGTCTCTAAGCCTATGGCCTTACCTCTGGAGCAAGCAGAGTCCCCCAATCCCTGGTGGAAGTCATTCTTGCACAAGATGATTTATAATTAACATCTGCCGATTGTTGTTCCTCCTAAATAAGGTGGTTAATTTCTTTGTCGAGTGTAAATACGTTAAGTCAGACGCTGCCAGTTTGTGTTTTTTTTGTTCTTTGGGAGACTAAAGACTTTAAGTGTGAGGAGTGTGTAACACCCTGGAGTGTGTTTGATGCAGGATGTTTAAGTGAACACAAGATGGCAGTGTCCTGCACAACAGTGGCATTCACACTCTGTAGAGGAGCCCCATGGAACTTGTATGTTGAACCGCAGGACTTTACTAAAGAGCAGTGTATCTAGGAACTACATTTTGCAGAGGATCTGGTATGTGGGCAGAGGCATATATATATGAAATCCTGGAAGATGGGACAGGAAGTGAGAGGGGAGAGATCTAGAGAGAGGAGTGCTCTGACTGCCGGAGGACCGGACCAGGCCACGGAACAAGAGAGAAGAGAGGCAAAGAGAGTCTGCTGATCGTAGACCTTGCTGCATTGTCCAGAAAGCTAATCTTCCATCAGGCGACTGGACAAATGTAGCATGCAGGACCAGAGAGTGTGTGGAGGCCCTATCGGAGAAGAGAGAGACCTCCAGAATTCGCCAGATACTATTCCTCGGGTGAGAGAATCCCAAGCATTACCAAGGAAAGGAAACACTGACACTTGCTACATCTTTGCTATTTTCCTGCACATAGTTATTTTAGGTTGCAGTTTCAGCTGCTATTGCTTGACCACACTCAACACAGCCTTATCAGCAGAACTGATAGCAAGACAATCATTCCACAGGCCAAACCACAGCTGTGTCACCACCATCATCAATTTACTCCCTTAAAGAGACATTTTCCTATTGTGCCAATAGTCTTGCAGTCTAGAGAGGAGTTGCCCTGTGTCAACAATCTCTTCTGCCAGCTTAACATCTCCTTGCTTTAGATCTACAAGTGACTAGTGTTTTAAAGGGGCATTGCACAAGTCAATTGCTGCTTCCAGGGGAAGTGCTGTTCTTTCCTTTCTTCATTGCTTTGTTCGTCAGAGAACCATTATTGACACTTTTCCTCATTGTGCACCAACTGGGCAACATCATGATGCAGAAGACTCCTCGCTACATTTAAGAGAACATTGGTTGTTTGGGGTAAAGAGTTCTTTTCTTATTTCAGGCTACCTCTCTGCCATCAGGTCCTGTTTGATAGTTCTCGTTGCTCATTGGGGACTGTAAAGCCACCTCAGGTTAAATGTATTGGATTCATTTCTGAAAAGTAGGCCTGTGAACACTACCTGAGACTCTGTAATAAGTCCTGTCTTTTTCATGTTTAAAATTGACACAAGTAGTACTCTTGACTCTGCACATACCAACATAGCTCCCAACTGTCCCTGATTTCGAGGGACTGTCCCTGATTTGGACCAAAGTCCCGCTGTCATTCTTTACTCCTCATTTTGTCCCTCATGTTGGTCTGATCTATATAGTTGCATATAAATTGCACTATTTATCCTTCAAAAAGTGTTTAAACCTTGCTAAACAGTGCTAAACATTTTACCATTTTCTAAATTGTTGCATTTGTAAATTTCAAAAGCCAGTATAAAAGAATAGTAGTGGTGAAAAAAAGCACTTGTGGGTTTAACTAATATTTTTTTTTCCGTTTAACTCTCCTTTAAGGGGGCATGGCAGGGGTGTGCCCTATGCCTACATACTTTTGCTAATCAGAGTCTCTCGTTCCCATCTCAAAACGTTGTGAGGTATGCAAACCAATACTTGTAAAGCAAGATATGCAGCGCTAATAAAATTATTACAAACAAATGGAAAATCAGAACATGAATAGCACAATAACATAAGTGAAAAAACTCAGTCCATATTGCATGGTGAGATAAAGTGATAGGTGCAATTGTCCAAATAATCCATGGTCAGAGATAATCGTGACTCTTGTGATCTCGTGATTGTACAAATAGTGCACTAACCAGATAGCGCATAAAATGCGCATGGAGCAATTAAGACCCGCTCCTGGTGCTCTGGACTTGTGATATTAGGAGGATGTCATCTGCAGGTTGGCCACCAGATGTCATCAATCCAGGTATATTCGTAAGTCATCCACCAGAAAAATCATCAGCGGGGGAGGGGGTAATCACACATCACTCCAAACCAGAAGGAACCTTCAAAAGCGGGCTCCCATGCAATAGATGAGACCCAGAGAAGCTTCTAATAGTGTAGTATATCTTTAATAAGCAAAACTTACAGCATGTACAGTTAATGGATAAACTTACATCCCCTGACCTGTGTACTCATACCACAAGGCTATCCTGACTGACACCCTGGTGGCCAGATTTTTTTCTGGATGTAAGTTTATCTTAATTGCTCCATGCGCATTTTATGCGCTATCTGTTTAGTGCACTATTTGTACAATCACGAGATCACAAGAGTCACGATTATCTCTGACCATGGATTATTTGGACAATTGCACCTATCACTTTATCTCACCATGCAATATGGACTGAGTTTTTTCACTTATGTTATTGTGCTATTCATGTTCTGATTTTCCATTTGTTCGTAATAACTTTATTAGCGCTGCATATCTTGCTTTACATGTTCTCATTGGGTTCCAAAGGTTACCTTTTATGCTAGCTGCTTTATTCTAATGTTCCCAGCGCTCAATTATCAACTTATACATGCAAACCAATACTGTTTATGCTGTGTAACCAAGGTACTTTGAGGTTTACTATAAAGCTCTTACCAAAAATATATGTATGTGTGTGTGTATGTGTGCATGGAAGTGTATGCTTGCATGTGTACACATACATGTATAATATAGAATCTAATATTTTTGTAATTTTATTAATTATATGTTTATCCACATATGTGATGGAATACCAACAATATGTATATTTAACAGTATTTATATCAAAGAATATATATATTTAACTATTTAACTTCAATTATAGGGTGTATTCCTTTTTATGTTATAATACTGTTTTACTGCTCTGCTCCCTCAATGTGCCTATGCCGATAATTGCTTTGGGCACTATAGTGTTAATGGCAGTGAGTATATAATCCCTGGAGGTTAGGGTAAATGTCAGACTGATTTGGCCTCCAAAACTTGTTTTGATTGGTCACAGCACCCTGGACATTTGACAGCTCCTTGGACAGCTCTCTGACAGATCTGGTCTCTAGCGAGAGCTCCAAGGCAGCTTGCTTGGATCCCTGCTTTGGCTTCACAACAGTGGCACTGATCAGAGTGGACATACGGTTCTGCACCCCCTGAAGAGGGGCAGATTTGCTTTTCAGGCCTGAGCGATTGTTCTCGTTGCCGACAAGAACAAATAGGAGGCCAACTTCTGCTGATGAGCCAGCAGGCCTGGTATGTGGCAATGAAGCAAAGCATACCAGGCTTCCCGGCATATGGAGAGTGCGTAGAGAAGGCCAAATACACGAGACCAAAACTAATCAATCCCGGCATGACCACCATATATGTACTTCATCTCCATGATGGCCACAACCCTGAAAGCAGGATCACTATAGGTATAGTTCACCTGGGCTCTACGAGCCAGGACCCAGTACCAACGGAACAGTACCTTGTATGCCACCTCCAGCATATTCGTGTTGAATGAACATTTAGCAATAAACGACCAGGCCTTATTCCAGTCCTCCGGATCCACAGCCGCCCCCAAGTCACGCTCCCATTGAGCAACATACGATAGGGAAGCACGCGTCGAGCGCCTATTCAAAGATGCATAAAGTAGGAAAACAAGACCTGGGGCACCAGGACGCTGTTGGCAATGCTGTTTGAAGGCAGATTTCTGATGTAGAAAGGCGGAGGTGCTACGCAGAGAGGTCAGCCAATGCTGCAATTGAAGATAATGAAAAAATTCCGCCTGAGGGACATCCTGTGAGTTCCAAAGAGGATTCCAAGAGGGGATAGACCGTGAGGTCAAGAAGTGTCGCACCTGCGAAAAGCCATGGGTCACCCACCAGGAGAACACCCCAGGTTAATCTAAACCCGGTGGGAAGAGAGGATTATTAGTAATTGGGAGCAAAGGTAGAAAGGGTGACATTAAGCCACTAGAGAGGCGAACCAAGTCCCACACGTGCAGGCCATGGAGCAAAAGTGGACTCAAATTAGTCGGGTGCAGAGCAGGGGGGAACCAGAGAAGCATTGAAGTCGTAATTGGGGCACAATTAGGTAGTTCCAAAAGAACCCAGAGTGGAACATCAGAGGAAATGTGCAACATAGACAGTGGAGCAATCTGGCTCACCTGATAATACTTGGCTACATTAGGCACCCCCAGACCACCTTGCAGCCTATGAACAAAAAGCATGTTTCTAGAGACTCTGGAGAGCCAGTCAGCCCAGATAAATCGCATAATCCATGCTTGAATCAGCTGAAGGTAATGAGAAGGAACCAGCACTGGAAGGGTGCGGAAATAATATAACAATTTTGTCAGAATAGTCATTTTTAGGGAATGAACTCATACTATCCAAGACAGGAACGAGAATTGCCAAGATCGCATAAGAGAGGACATGGAACGAAGCAATGGAACATAGTTGGCAGCAAACAAAGCGCCATAAGTGGGGGTCAGGTGGATACCCAAGTATTCAAGCAAAGATGAAGCCCATTTGTAAGGAAAATGGGACTGCAAACGTGAAACCAAATCCGAGGCCAAGATGATATCGAGAGGGACAGTCTTATCTAAATTGTTATGAAGGCCCGAAATCAAGGAGAAACGCGTAAGCACCCGTTACAAGTTTGGGAGCATTGTCAATGGATTAGTAAGAGTCAAGAGGGCAAAAAGACTCAGCTTAAATTCCTGTCCCGCATAGGGGTCCCCTGATCCGTTACAATTAGCCCTGAGCGTCATGGCCAACGGCACAAGCGCCAAGACAAAGATCGTCGGAGACAGGGGACATCCCTGTCTCATTCCTCGCCAAATAGGAAAGGGATCCGAGAAATACTCTGCATACTTAACTGAAGCCAAAAGGGAAGAGTACAAAGCCTGAATCCAAGAAAGGATAGAATCACCGAAACCCCAGTGGAACAACAAGAACCGCAGATATTCCAAGGATAAGGAATCGAAAGCCTTATATATATGTCCAGAGACAGTAAGAATCCAGGAATTATCCGCTGTTGCAAAATGTGTATAAGGTGAACAACCTTACGAACATTGTCGCCCACCTGCCTCCCAGGGGCAAAACCCACTTGGTCCCTATGGACCAGGCTACTCAAATATTTATTGATCCGAAGGCTGAGAATCTTGCTCAAGATCTTCAGATCTTCATTAAGAAGTGAAATGGGCTGAAAGGCTTGCAGTTCCTGCACATCCTCTGTTGTCTTAGGAATCATGGAAATATGGGCTCCGAGCGCATCCAGAGAGGGCAAAGAGCCCTGTCAAGTCATTGAAGTAACTGGCCAAAAAGGGCACCAACAGAGCTGCAAATTTCTTGTAATAGAGGCCAGAGAAGCAGTCAAGACCTGGGGCCGTGGAGGACCACAAGAATTTAATAGCTTGAAGTACTTCTGACACAGACACACCTGCATTGAGGGCTATCTGCGCCATTTCAGACAACCCCGGGAGCTGTAAATCCTGAAAAAGCACTTCCACCTGAGCTACAGGAAAGGGGTTTGGTGTACAACTGGACCGGCTTATAGGGTTTCCCCACAGAATTAAGTTTCCTAGCCAGCATCGGACCCAGCTTATCAGCACAGGTATAAAACTTATGTTTGGTCCAACACAGGGCCCGTTCAGCCTCTGAAGAAGCAAGTAAGTCCAGTTTTGCGGCCAGGGTGTCTGGTGTACGTTTATGGGCCACGAACGGGTGTGACTTCGAACAAGCATCCGCCGCAGCCAAAAGAGAATGAAGTTCCGAAAGGCACCGTTCCCACTCCCAGTTTTGAGCCACAGCCAGCTGTATAATGTGGCCCCATACCGTAGCTTTATATGCCTCCCATTGGGGCACTGCCGAGGAAACAAATCCTGAATTATCTGCAAATCACCGTATGAAGGACTCAATTTGCTGACAGGTAACCCGAGTGGTCAATAACGACTCATTAATACGCAAATGAAAAGGGTGATGCGCCATTCCCGAGAATGCAAGAAGTAGGACCAGGGGATCATGGTCGACCAGGGCAAGGAAGGGATAGATATTTGCCTGACTAATGGAAGCTGTTGTATCAGCATAAATACGTGGTCATTTCTACAAAAACTGTTGTGAGGATTGGAGTAGAACGTGAAGTCACGCTCAGTGGGGTAAAGTTCCCTCCAAACGTCTACCAGCCCCGCAGACTGAAGGAGATAGTGCATATGTGCCTCCTGCACCAAGTCATGAGCAGGGGCCGCTCCCCGAGCATCACACCGATCCAATGCGGAATCAAAAGTACCATTGAATCCCCCAAAAGGAGCAGAAGGTCCTTAGAGTGACAGGAAATTATAGAACAAAGATGCGAGAAAAATTTGTGCTGCAAGCGATTAGGGTCATAATAGGAGACAAAGGTGACCTCCTGATCCCAAAAAGTGCCCTGCAAAAGCAGATACCTGCCCGTGGGGCTTGCTATATGCCAGACATAGGTAAAGGGGAGATTGCGCTTGAAAGCTATCAAAATACCCCGTAATTTCTCAGGAGCCAAGGCTGTGTAGAAGTGGGATAATGACGCGAAAGATACCGCAGGGCGGAGGACTGGGAAAACCTGGTTTTCTGCAGGCATACCACATCAACGTGCTGCAATTTAAGGTGGTAGAAAACTTTAGACTGTTTCCGAGGCAAATTAAAACCTTGTACATTTTGTGAATGTACTTTCAGGAGGGTTGTAGCCATGGCGGGATCAGTGCAATCCGCTCAGCAGGCATAGGTCGGCCAACAAGGACCCCTCCCAGGAACAGCCAATCCACAGCATCCCTAAACCCTGCTGAAAATGAGAATAGAAAAACCAGGAGCCATATCACACTTACGGGGAAATAAATCCTATACTCAAAGGATACCAATTTGGGGTGGCTCAACCACCGGACACATGGCTGCAAATGAATACATCAATAACCCAGAGAGCAAGGGGCAACAAACATAAAATATGAAACGGTCAATAACATGACTGCATCCCACATCAAAATGAAGAAGGGTGTACAGGAACTGGGACACCCCCATGAAAACCCTCCCGCTGGAAACCAGTTAAGCCTAGGGACCAAACCCCCACTGGGAAAAGAACCACATGTCACAGTGGAAGCCAACCCACTCAGCCCGGATGGTCCCCCAGTCCAGCACCCCTGCAAGACCATCAGCCTGATACCGAATGAGGGCCAGGCAAACCAACCTCCCTCCTTGGGACTCGGGGACTATAGGCCCAAGCCACCCCTACTAATCCAGCCACCCTCGCCAAGACTCCTAATAGTCTATAGTGGAGGACAGTCTCACAGTTCTAGTCTGGTCGGTAACCCCCTACCCAAGGAGGGACTCAGCGGAGAAGATCGAACAGGACCCAAACCCGCAAACCAGGGCCAAAACCGCGGGAGCTCAAAAGACCAAACACATGGTCTCATCAAAGGGATTCAACGCTGAGGTACAATGAAGGAAGTCCTGGACACAACTTCAGTGAGGAGCAGGTCAGACTGGAACGCAGGGGAGTCCACAGGAGGTCCCTCTTCCAGCTAGATGACTTCTCCCAAAGGCGACCAAGAGGAAGTAGCCCTGCCTGGGATCCAGATGAATGCACCGGGCTCTACGCAGTACCCCCTGGTGGGATAAGATTTAAGATTCCAGAAGAGAATGAGATTCCTCCTGTATGGCATTGGAGCGGCTATGGCCTTGATAGTTGAAGGTGAGATGGAACGGAAAGCCCCATGCGTATCTGGTTCACCAAGACCGAAGTGAAGGGCTTCAACTGGTGATGTTTCTGAAGGGTGAGCTGGGAGAGATCCGAGAAAAGCTGGTAGCGATGCCCCTGGAAACTAAGGTCTGAGTTACTCCTGGCCACCAAGAGAATGGTTTCCTTAGTGTGATAATACGTGAACTTGATAATAATGTCTCTCAGGGGTCCCTCCGGCCATTGGGGACCCAATGCTCGATGTATGCAGTCAAATTCAAGTCGGTCGATAGGAATGGTGGGGGTTAGCTCCTGGAACAGGGCGGTGGCAGTTGACATGAGATCCATATTGGTTTCAGGAATACCCTGCAGACGGTTCTCAAAATCTTCAAGCCAGAGCAGCGTGTCCGCCAGTTCCTTTTTAAGGTCGCTCAGATCCTGCTCATGATTTTCAATCACCGTGACCTCAGTGTATTCTGCACTGCCATGGTTTACAACAGGATTTGAATAAAGCCTATTCAATTTTGACTGCTTTAATTTATTTTTCTTCAGTCCATAGTACATTCTGGACATCAATTATTCTTCAGCTCTATTAGAGGGCAGATCTCTGCATTTCTGTTATCTCAAATGTTTCATAGATGAACTATCCTTTACTCTAACAATACCTTAATGGGGTGCTGCATCCAGTGGCATCGCTATGGGCGTGACAGCCAGGGAGGGGGCCTGAGTGTCCCAAGGGTCCCAGTCACCCCCCAGACTGCCTTGGCTGCTGTGCTTTCCATCTTCTCCAGTATGGGCCTGGCCAATTCAGTGGAAAATGTAGTGGGTGGAGGCAGAGAGGAGACTCTGGGCAATGCGATCTTCTGTAGCAATTAAAAAAAAAACTTTCCCCAGCCAAGCGGACAATTTCTTCACTTTCAGGTGCAGGTGTAGTAATCAAGTACAGTCCCAGCCTGCCTGGCAGATTGACATAGAAGAACCTGGGAGTCAGGACTGTAATGTACTTGCCAGGCACAGGAGATTACTACACCTGCACCTTAAAGTGAAGAAATAGTCTGTTTTCTGCCTAAACCATGCCCGTACATGATACAAGATTCTGGGGAGTAATTTCTTTTGCCAAGTAAGATGTGTGGCAGCCTTGTCTGGCAATAGATGAAAGGATGGACATGCCGCTATTCACATTCTGCAACCTGGGACAACCATATTCATGTTGTCCCAGGTTCAAGTCCAGGTTCCTTCTGGAGGATTCCTCTGCCTGGGATGACTGTGTGTGCAGGGAGGGGGGTCTTCCATCTGAAAGGTGTGGAGGTGCCTACTAGAAGGACCTGGCTGTGTGTGTTGAATGTGTCAAGTTTTATTAACAATTGCTATAAGGGGATGTCTCTTTGTTGAATATATGGGAATGTCTCTGCTGGATTGGGATGTCTCTTTGCTGGATTGGGCCATCTCTTTCTTGAATATATGGGGATGTATCTTTGCTGAATATGCAGGGATGTCTCTGCTGGATTGGGCCATTTCTTTGCTGGATTGGGATGTCTCTTTGCTGAATATATGGGTATGTCTCTTTACTGGATTGGGCTAGACTGGATTGCTGGATTGGGCTGTTCTGGATTGCTGGATTGGATTGGACTGGACTGGATTGCTGAATTGGGTTGTCTCTTTGCTGGATTGGGCCATCTTTTTGCTGAATATATGGAAATCTCTCTTGGCTGGATTGGGCCATCTCTTTTCTGGATTGGGCTGTCTCTTTGCTGAACATATGGGGATGTTTCTTTGTTGGATTGGGCTGTCTTTTTACTGATTATATGAGGATGTCTTTGTTGGATTGTGATATTTCTTTGCTGAATATATGGGGATGTTTCTTTGCTGGATTGGGCTGTCATTTAAGGATTGGGCAGTCTTTGCTGGATTGGGCTGTCTCTTTGCTGGATTGGGCTGTCTCTTTGCTGAATATATGGGGATGTCTCTTTGCTGGATTGTGTGTTCTGTTTGCTGGACTGGGCTGTCTCTCTGCTAGATAGGGCTGTCTTTTTGTTGGATTAGGCTCTTTGTTGAATATATGGGAATGTCTTTTTGCTGGAAGGGCTATTTCTTTGCTGAATATATGTCTCTTTACTGGATTGGGGTGTTTCTTTGAATATATACGGATGTCTCTGCTGGATTGGACTGTCTTCTTGCTGGATTGGGCTGTCTCTTTCTGAATATATGGGGATATATCTTTGCTGGATTGGGCCATTCCTTTTCTGGATTGGTCCAACTCTTTGCTGGATTGGGCCGTCTCTTTGCAGAATATATGGGGAAGTCTCTGCTGGATTGGGTCATCTCTTTGCTGGATTGGGCTGTCTCTTTGCTATATACATGGGGATGTCTCTTTGTTGGACTGGGCTGGCACTTTGCTGAATATATGGGGATGTCTCTTTGCTGGATTGGGCCATTTCTTTGCTGAATTGGGCTGTCTCTTTGCTGTATATATGGGAATGTATTTGCTGGATTGGGATGTCTCTTTGCTAAATATATGGGGATGTCTCTGCTGGATTGGGCTGTCTCTTTGTTGAATATATAGGGGTTTCCTCTGCTGGATTGGGTCATCTCTTTGCTGGATTGGGATGTCTCTTTTCTGGATTGGGCTGTCTCTTTGCTGAATATATGGGGATGTCCCTTTGCTGGATTGGGCCATCTCTTTGCTGGATTGGGCTGTCTCTTTGCTGTATATATGGGGATGTATTAGCTGGATTGGGATGACTCTTTGCTAAATATATGGGGATAACGCTGCTGGATTGGGCTGTCTCTTTGCTGAATATATGGGGATGTCTCTTTGCTGAATATATGGGGATGTCCCCTTGCTGGATTGGGCTGTCTCTTTGCTGAATATATGGGGATGTCTCTTTGCTGGACTGGGCCGTCTCTTTGCTGAATATATGGGGATGTCTCTTTACTGGGTTGGGCTGTCTCTTTGAATATATGGGGATGTCTCTACTGGATTGGGCAGTCTCTTTGAATATATGGGGATGTCTCTACTGGATTGGGCAATCTCTTTGCTGAATTGAGCTGTCTTTGTGCTGGGTTGGGCTGTCTCTTTGCTGAATATATGGGGATATCTCTTTGCTGAATATATCTGAATATATAGGGGTTGTGTCTTTGCTGAATTGGGCCATCTCTTTGCTGAATATACGAGAATGTCTCTGCTAGATTGGGCAGTCTTTGCTGGATTGGGCTGATTCTTTGCTAGATTGGGATGTCTTTTCGATGGATTAGGCTCCTTTCTGGATATATGGGGATGGGGATGTCTCTTTACTGGAAGGGCCGTATCTTTGCTAAATATATGGGGATGTTTTTTTGCTGGATTGGGCCGTCTCTTTGCTGAATAGATGTCTCCATTGGATTGGGCAGTCTCTTTGCTGGACCTGGCTGTCTCTTTGCTGAACATTTGGGGATTTTCTTTGTTGGATTGGGGTGTCTCTTTGCTGGACTGGGCTGTCACTTTGCTAAGCATATGGGGATGTTTCTTTTTTTTTTTTTATTAATATCTTTTACTAAATTTTGTTTCAATAATCAGGTGAAACTCAAAAAATTAGAATATCATGCAAAAGTTCATTTATTTCAGTAATGCAACTTAAAAGGTGAAACTAATATATGAGATAGACTCATTACATGCAAATCAAGATAGTTCAAGCTGTGATTTGTCATAATTGTGCTGATTATGGCTTACAGCTCATGAAAACCCCAGATCCACAATCTCAGAAAATTAGAATATTGTGAAAAGGTGCAATATTCTCCGCTCAAAGTGTCCCACTCTAATCAGCTAATTAAGCCATAACACCTGCAAAGGGTTCCTGAGCCTTTAAATGGTCTCTCAGTCTGGTTCAGTAGGAGTCACAATCATGGGAAGACTGCTGACCTGACAGTTGTGCAGAAAACCATCATTGACACCCTCCATAAGGAGGGAAAGCCTCAAAAGGTAATTGCAAAAGAAGTTGGATGTTCCCAAAGTGCTGTATCAAAGCACATTAATAGAAAGTTATGTGGAAGGGAAAAGTGTGGAAGAAAAAGGTGCACAAGCAGCAGGGATGACCACAGCCTGGAGAAGATTGTCAGTGTTGGAGACTTTCACAAGGAGTGGACTGAGGCTGGAGTCAGTGCATCAAAAGCCACCACACACAGAGGGATCCTGGACATGGGCTTCAAACGTCGTGTTTCTCTTGTCAAGCCGCTCCTGAACAACAAACAGCATCAGAAGCGTCTTACCTGGGCTAAAGAAAAACAGACCTGGTCTGTTGCTCACTGGTCCAAAGTCCTCTTTTCTGATGAGAGCAACTTTTTCATCTCATTTGGAAACCAAGGACCCAGCGTATGGAGGAAGAATGGAGAGGCACACACTGCAAGATGCATGAAGTCCAGTGTGATGTTTCCACAGTCTGTGTTGATTTGGGGAGCCATGTAATCTGCTGGTGTTGGTCCACTGTGCTTCATTAAGTCCAGGGTCAACGCAGCCGTCTAGCAGGAGATTTTGGAGCACTTCATGCTTCCGTCCGCAGACAAACTTTATGGGGATGCTGATTTACTTTTCCAGCAGGACTTGGCACCTGCCCACACTGCCAAAAGCACCAAAACCTGGTTCAATGACCGTGGGATTACTGTGCTTGATTGGCCAGCAAACTCGCCTGACCTGAACCCCATAGAGAATCTATGGGGCATTGCCAAGAGAAAGATGAGAGACATGAGACCGAACAATGCAGAAGAGCTGAAGGCCGCTATTGAAGCATCCTGGTCTTCCATAACACCTCAGCAGTGCCACAGGCTGATAGCTTCCATGCCACGCCGCACTGAGGCAGTAATTGCTGCAAAAGGGGCCCAAACCAAGTACTGAGTACATATGCATGCTTATACTTTTCAGAGGTCCATTTAGTTCTGTTACTTTTCTTAACCTTGTCTACCAATCACACTCAAAATCCTATCTCACCATACATCTTTTCAACTATTCATTTACATTCTCCGACTCTACAACCAGGGCTCCCATTATTTCAAAATATTTTCCAGATGATTTAAAAGCATACCACCTACTGCATTCTTTTCTAAATTTTTCCATTTTATGTTCGTCTATGTGGTATAACTCCTCCATCCTGTTTATATACTCAATCCTCTTAATCCAATCTCTCATTGTTGTGGGATCCTGTGCCTGCCAGAATTTAGGAATTAAACCTTTTGCAGCACTTATTAGATGATATAATAAACTGCCTTTTTACTGCTTCACGGATGTCTCTGTACTATAAAATAGGCATACCCATGGATCTTTTTGAATAGTTATCCCCAAGATCTCCTGTATATATTGAATAACTTCCTGCCAATGCCTCTGAATTTTTACACACTCCCACCAAATGTGAGTCATACTCCCTCTTTCTCCACAACTCCTCCAACATAGTGGCAACATTTCTTCTCTTTGTTTATGTGCCATACTCAGTGTACAATATCATCTACTTAAACATTTTTAATTAATTTCTATTGTGTTCATATTTACCACCCCGTGCATCACCTTAAACATTTTATTCTTCTGTTGCTCATCCATCTTTGTACCCAATTCTCTTTCCCATTTCTCTAAAAACATTGGAGGTTCAGATCCCATCAATTCGATAAGAATCTTGTATATCCTGGACATAACATGTTTACAGGCTGTCCCATGACTCAACATTTTTTCAAATTGAAGTATATCCTCCGGGTCCTCAGTGACCGGGAGAGTGTTGAGACAAAATGTCCTAATTGATAATATCTATATTCATCTAATGTAAAAAATAAATCTTTCCTGTTCCTTAAATCTTGAAATTTACACAACTTCCCCTGAACTACAATGTCTCTTATTCGTGCATTTCTATTTCTAAACCATTTCCCCACAAGGTATCATTCCCTGGTGGAAAAAAAGCAGTATCCACCAGGGGAATCAAAAGTGAATTAAACTACCAGTGCATTGATTTATGCAACACATCCCATATTCTCAACACCTCCCGTGTCAGAGCACTACTATTTTCATCTAATACTCAAAACTTATGTGGAATCCAAACAATCTTCTCTAACTCTACAATACTTAATATTCCTTCCTTTTAAACCGAACGTTTTACCTCTGGACTATATGTCCAGTCCACCACCCTTGACAGTAACATTGTAATACTTCCTATAACATAAAAATAGTGCAGCGCTAAAGGTAGTGATAGTAGGACAGGTATAAGTCCACTAAAAGGCTTGGTCATAAGAACGTGTCCAGTGACAAGTGAGGATTCAAAATTGGTGATCCGTGTGGAAACGGCTGAAAAACGCACTCACCAGAAGCAAGACACATAAACACAGTGTGCATCTAGAGCTCATGGATCCTCAATCCAGAAGGGAATAAAGCTGGTCCAGTTACAGGAATGGTGGATCCCTCCTCTGTGGATGCAGCAACAGATCCTCCTCTTCCCAATTAGGTGTAGGATTCCAAGATCAGGATTCTGCAAGCAAAAGCTCCTCAGGGGAGTTTAGGGAAGGACACCCATAGTGTAGTAGGTTATAAAAAGCAGCTTTATTAAAAATTAGAGTATCCAATTCAAAGTAGGCAGGTATCATAAAGATGTGTCAGCAAGACAAACTAACCCTGACACTCTGAATAATGGCCGCCGGGCCTCCACGTGGCTCCGGCGGCGTAGCGTCTCGACGTCCAGGCTCCTCCTTACGCGTTACGTGCGCACGCACATCTTCAGAGGTATGGGTAGGCGCATATAAATAAGCATAATGACGCATGCGCGGTTTCGTATGCGCCAGTGTGCAATAACTAAGGCGCATGTGCGTGGCTCCGTCTTCCATTTTAATGGAGCTCAAAGACACAGGATAGAAGGGCAAAAATGCCCTATATTTGACAAATGAATGTCAATGAAGACAAGTTCAACAACGGTGTAAATACACCTATTTGAAAGACGATCTAATTCAAATCTATATAAAGTATATAAAATAAGCGCGATAGCGCCAATGTGTTGAACTTATTCCAATTAAGTAGTATAATTTGAGTATGTGTATATACATGCGTCATTATTTCTTTACAAGTTAAAATTTACCAACATTCAAAAAGACATCATATACATAAAAGTTATATACCAGAAAAAAATTCTCAGAGAATAAAACTAAAATAAAATAAAAACGTAATAACAAGAAGACTACAGAACTAAATCTGCACTAACCCCAAAACTAATGACACATGTGAAAATCATTAAAAAATATTTAGAAAATGCTTGGATAGAAACGCATGTGAGATGGTCAGTCCATGCGTCTATAAAAGGACTATATATATATAAAAAATAATTATTTATTTAAATTTGCGTCACCCATTAGCAATGAAGCAGTTAAGATCTAAGTCTATATTAAGCCCCGCTGGGTGGGAAGTGCCCAATTCGAAAATGTGTTTAGTCTCCAGCTGGGAAACTGCTCTCACTTTATGTGTACCCCTCCAATGTGGGGTGACTAAGTCGATCCCCACAAACTTGAGTGATGTGGGATCCCTATGATGGAAACGTCTGTAAAGTAGGGATAATGAGTGGTCTTTATATCCTTTTCTGATGTTAGCAATGTGTTCCCGAAGGCGGTCTCTAAGCCTCCTGGTGGTCCGGCCGATATATTGTTTGGAACACGGGCATTCAAGTAGATAAACTACAAATTTGCTGTCACAACTTATAAATTGATCTATTTCATATGTCTTGTGTGTTTGACTGGAACTATAGGAATAGATTTTCTTCTTTCTACTTCCATTGCATTTACAGGCAATGCACCTATTACAGGGGTAAAATCCTTTCATATTAAACAGTGTGAGTGATTTAACAGGAGGGTTAATAATGTTAGGAGATATTTTATCTCTAAGAATGGCTGGTCTCCGAAAAATTACTTCAGGTGTATCAGGAAATATGTTACTCAAAACTGGATCTGATTTTAATATATTCCAATTTTTCTTGATGATATGTTTAACTGCTCTATGTTGAACAGAAAAGGTAGTGATAAACGGACAAAAAATGTCATTCATTTTCTTAGAACTAGTACCTAAAAGTTCCTCCTGACTAATCTGGGTGATTTCTGTGATAGTATTATCTAGGGACACCCCATTATAGCCCTTCTCCAAAAAACGTTCTATCAAAATATTAGCTTGTATCTGAAAATCTGAGGTGTTTGTACAATTTCTTCTCAGTCTTAGCAATTGTCCTTTGGGGACATTAGCAAGCCAGCTGGGATGATGGCAACTATCCAAAGGAATATAACTATTCCGATCCGACGACTTGAAAAACGTTTTGGTGATAATTTTATTGTCTACCGTCACCAAGGTAAGGTCTAAAAAACTAACTTCTTCATGACTGAAGTTATAGGTGAGTCTGATATTGTGATTATTATAATTCAAGGTAGTGAAAAAGTTTTCTAGCGATTGTGTATTCCCATTCCACAACAAGAGAATATCGTCAATGTATCTACTATAGAAGACCAATTCTGGCCAGTCCCTGGAGTATATAATCTCTTCCTCCCAGTAGGACATAAATAAGTTGGCAAGACTGGGGGCGAATTTCGCCCCCATAGCCACACCCTTTATTTGTAAATAATATTTGCCATCAAACCACATGTAATTCTTAACCATCGCAAATTCAAGTAATTCTATAATGAAATCAATATGTGTGGAACCAAGAGGGCTTTGCTGTCTTAGGTAACATTCTGCGGCTCTCATTCCATCTGCATGGTTAATGTTACTGTACAACGATTCAACATCTGCTGTAACCAGTATTGTGGATGGAGTGATAACTACGTCTTTAATGGCATTTAGGACCTGTTTAGTGTCATTGAGATATGAGGGGGTGTGGACTACTAGTGGCTGAAGATAATGGTCTATGTATTGCCCGATCTTAGAGCAAAGGGAATTAATCCCGCTGACTATTGGCCTTCCCGGGGGTTTCAAAGGGTCCTTGTGGATCTTAGGTAAGATATAGAGGATTGGTATTTTAGGTGCCTTGGGACAAAGAAAGTCCTTTTCTTTTTTGTTGATGATATCTCTATCAAAGCCCGTCTTAATGATAGCTTTCAGGGCGTTCTTAAAGGTCGTTGTAGGATTATGATAGAGGGGAAGGTATGTGGAGGAATCTTTCAAAATGTTGTATACTTCCTCCATGTAATCCTGTTTATTCAAGACTACTATTACTCCACCTTTATCCGCAGGGCGGATGACCAAGTCGTTCTTTTCTAATAGTGTTTTAGTTGCACGCTTGAAATTTGCATCTGCATATACTTTTTTAATCTGTAATTTCTGTAATACTTCCTCATCTGGCAGGTTCAATCCTCCTCTCTTTTTATTTTTACATAGAGTCTCATAACGAATTCTTGCTTTCTTGTTAGCCAATATAAACCTCAATATCATTGTTCTTAATATCTTGAAGAAAGGTCCTGGTAAATATATAAATATATCCATCTTGATCAGTATATTATGTCAGATCCACAAGACCTCCCCCTGTTGAAAGTCTTCTTAACTCATCTTTGATTTCATTTATTAATGGTATATAATTAACTTGATATAGATTTTTTATTGAAGGAGTTAACTTTATTCCTAAGTAACTTAATTCTCTATTTCTCCATGTGAAAGGAAAATCTTTTTGCAGGGTCTGCATCTCCGCCTTTACAGCATTGATATTTAGGATCTCAGATTTGGATTAATTTATTTTCAAATTTAACAGTGTCCCATATTGTTTTAATATTCTCCTAAATTAGGCAACATCAATCTAGGATTAACGATATAACACAACATATCATCTGCATATGCTGCCACGTTATATTCTACCTCTCCTATCCTAATTCCTCTGATATCTATACTCTTTCTCACCATTGCCAGTAATGGTTCCAGGGATATTACAAATAACAAAGGCAATAGAGGACATCCCTATCCAGTACCGTTATACATTTTAAAGGATCCTGACAAGGACCCATTTAAATTACTTGATGCGGAAGGTCCATTATAAAGCCCTTTTATCCATCTTATCATTTTACTCCCTATTCCCAAAGCTTCAAGTGTATTAATCATGAATCCCCAGTCCACCCGGTCAAAGACTTTTTCTGCATCTATCGACAGGATAATCGTCAACTGTTTCCCTTTCCTTGCTTTCTGTAGGAGTAACAATGTTCTTATACCTTGTCTCTTCCTTCTCTTCCTGGAACAAAACCCACTTGATCTAGGTGTATCCACTCTGGAAACAGCTCCTTCATCCTGGTGGCGAGGACTATCGCAAATAACTTTGTATCAATATTTAATAATGATATGGGTCTATAACTAGCGCATTGTGCACTATCCTTCCCTTCTTTGAGAATAACTTTTATATACTGTATGCCTGCAGTGATTCTTCTCTCATTTCTGTCACCTCACTTAATGCGTTCATATAACTACATAATTTAGGTACTAATATTTCTTTACATTTTTATAATATCCTACCATATAACCATCATGGCCTGGGCTCTTTCCACTGACCGTACTCTTCAGTGCTGCACTAATTTTCTCCTGAGAGATTATACGTTCCAATGCTACTAATTTATCTTCTGCTAATCTCGGTAAATGTGCCTCCTTGAGGAATTCTAAACTTTACCTGTTCTTCCCTTCATCCAGTACTTTCTGATTTTTCGGGTTCACCTCATAAAGCTTACTATAAAACTTTTGGAACATGTTAGCAATATCTGTGGTGGAGTAAACCAGATCCCCTTTCTCATTTTTAATATTTTCTGTATAATTTTTAGATTTCTTGTCTTTTAGCCTTTTCATCGGGTGTTTCCCTGGCCTGTTCTCCCAACTATATCTTTCATTTGAAATGCTATTGAAAACCTTCCTGGTCTCCTGTTCCATTAAATCTTTTAATTCTTCTCTTTTAAGGATAATCCTCTGATATACAGTGGGGATCGAAAGTTTGGCCACCCCAGCTATAAATTTGTATTAATGTGCATAAAGAAGCCAAGGAAAGATGGAAAAATCTCCAAAAGGCATCAAATTACAGATTAGACATTCTTATAATAAGTCAACAAAGTTAGATTTTATTTCCATCATTTACACTTTCAAAATAACAGAAAACAAAAAAATGGTGTCTGCAAAAGTTTGGGCACCCTGCAGAGTTAATATCTTGTACTGCCCCCTTTGGCAAGTATCACAGCTTGTAAACGCTTTTTGTAGCCAGCCAAGAGTCTTTCAATTCTTGTTTGAGGTATCTTTGCCCATTCTTCCTTACAAAGGTCTTCAAGTTCTTTGAGATTTCTGGGCTGTCTGTCACGCACTGCTCTTTTAAGGTCTATCCATAGATTTTCAAGTATGTTGAGGTCAGAAGATTGTGAAGGCCATGGCAAAACCTTCAGTTTACGCCTCTTGACGTAATCCCCCGTGGATTTCGAGGTGTGTTTAGGATCATTATCCATTTGTAGAAGCCATCCTCTCTTTAACTTCAGCTTTTTCACAGATGGCATCAAGTTATCATCCAAAATTTGCTGAAATTTTATTGAATCCATTTTTCCTTCTACTCGGGAGATGTTCCCTGTGCCACTGGCTGCAACACAACCCCAAAGCATGATTGATCTAACCCCATGCTTAACAGTTGGACAGAGGTTCTTTTCATTAAATTCTGTGCCCCTTCTTCTCCAAACGTACCTTTGCTCATTCCGGCCAAAAAGTTCAATTTTAACCTCATCGGTCCACAGAACTTGTTTCCAAAATGCATCAGGCTTGTCTATATGTTCATTTGCAAAGTTCAAACGATGATTTTTTCTGGTGAGGATGTAGAAGAGGTTTTCTTCTGATGACTCTTCCATGAAGACCATATTTGTACAAGTATCTCTTTATAGTGGAATAGTGTACCACAACTCCAGTGTCTGCCAGATCTTTCTGGAGGGATCGTGCAGTCAAACGTGGGTTTTGAATTGTTTTTCTCACAATCTTGCGAGCTGTTCTGTCTGATATTTTTCTTGGTCTTCCAGATCTTGCTTTAACTTCCACTGTTCCTGACTGCCATTTCTTAATTACATTCCGAACAGAGGATATTGACATCTGAAAACGCTGTGCTATCTTCTTATAGCCTTCTCCAGCTTTGTGAGCGTCAACTATTTTCAGTTTCAGTTTTCTAGACAACTGCTTAGAATAACCCATGGTGCTGATTGTTGGGGCAAGGTCAGATGAGTCTGGGCATTTAAAACCTTTGAGATTGACATAACCTGGTCTTCCCAGACGATGATTGAGAACAATCCATGACACTGGCAGGTCTCAGCTTGGCAAAGGGGGCAGTGCATGCTATAAATTCTGCAGGGTGCCCAAACTTTTGCAGACGCCATTTTTTTGTTTTCTGTTATTTTGAAAGTGTAAATAATGGAAATAAAATCTAACTTTTGTTGACATATTATAAGAATGTCTAATCTGTAATTTGATGCCTTTTGGAGATTTTTCCATCTTTCCTTGGCTTCTTTATGCACATTAATACAAATTTTTAGCTGGGGTGCCCAAACTTTCGATCCCCACTGTATATTTGATTCCTGCTTTTTTTATGGGTCTGTTCTAATTTATATAACTCTTCCAACACCCCCTTTATTTTTCTCTCCCATTCTTTCTTTTTTTTTATTCCTTGAGCTATCAGTACTCCCCTAATGTAAGCTTTATGAGCTTCCCAAACAGTAGCTATTAATAATTCCTCCGTCTCATTCAAGGTACAAAATTGTTCAATTTCATACCTTAACCTTCTCTCTATTTCAATATCTTGTATAAGTGACTCGTTTAATCTCCACATAGCCCTCCTATTCTTGTACCCACCTACCCGCAGGCTCGCTGTAAGTGGAGCATGGTCTGAGATAGACACCACTTAATATCGGGTTTAATCAATGATTTTAGATGCTCAATTAAAATATAGTCCAATCGTGAATACGATCTGTGCGCAGACGAGAAGAAGGTATAATCTCTTTCTCTAGGGTGATTCACTCTCCAAATATCTATTAGTTGATTTTGATGTAACCTCTTTTTCAACATTCTTAATTGTATGCCCTCATCTCTCTGCGCACATGATGATGTATCCATCCAGGGGCCTGTTTGGGCAGTAGACAGTAACCAGAGTGTATTTTTGTCCCTGTATTTCCCCTCTAAGGCCTAGATATCTACCCTCTGCGTCAACCAATTTCTCTTCCACTTTAAAACCTATGTTTTTTGAAAATCCAATTGCAACTCCTTTAGCCCTCTTTATTGGTGAGTCTGCATAATGCCAGTGTTGATAATTCCTTGAGTATAACTTGGTGTCATGAGTTAAGTGTGTCACTTGTAAGAAGACCACATCTATAGAATGTTGGCGTACCTCCCTCAAAACCTTATGTCTTTTAATTGAATAATTTAGTTCTTTCACATTGTAGGTCATAATATTAATCAAACTCATATCTTTTTACTGTTTCCCTTCTCTACCACTCCTCCATTTCCATGTAGACCAGCAAAACATGTTCATATGATGGACTCCTACCCTACCATCTGCCCCCCTTTCCTCCCCTCACCCCTCCCATGCTTTCCCGTTTCCCACCCCTTCCCGTTTCCCACCCCCTCCCTAACCCGAATTACCCTTAAAAACTCCCTGGCCTACATATTGCCCTGGAATCTGACGTAGGTTTCTCCCTCTGACGATTCTTATTTTAGGGTAAGACTCTAAACATGGGAGCCTAATGTGATCCCCCATTTCCAACATAAGGGATATTAAAAACGTAACCTACTAGGCCACCAGGTGTCCAACCTTATCCAAATCTCTCACTCTGGTCCCCTCACGGAAAACCCCATAAAGCGACAAGAGAAAGGGCCAGCAATGGGGGGGGGGGAGGAGAGAGAGACAAGGAGAGAGAGAAAGTGTAAGACAGCAAAAACTCTCACCCCCCCCAATCCACTCCCCCATTATTTTCTCCTCTTGTTCACTTGCCGCCAGTTATCATTTCTCAGTTCCAGTCTCTCATTAGACCCTTCCGACCATCCCACCATTTCCACAACCTGCAGTTCTAATTTTTCACAAAAGTCTCTTCTCCATCTTCACTGCAGGGGTCTGTGGTAGGCTAGATAGTAGACTTGGCCGAGGAGGAGCCTGGGGGGGATGACACCATGTTTTACTGCACCAAGTGACACCTACCCTAGTAACGCCACTGCCTGCATCTAGGACTTGAGGTAGAATCAAGACTCACTAAGTGAGAATAACTACTTGTTCTGGACTTCCTTGTCAGCTTCAGTAAAGACTGAGCCATGAAGACAGCCTCTCTAAGGGTTATGGAAACCAGGACATGTGAAGGCAGGTACACATATCGTTACATGCCTTTCTTAATGTCACTTCTGTGAGTGCATTGATTTTATAAGCATTAAAGTTTTTCTATCTGCAACACTTATTTACAGTTGTGTCCAAAATTATTCAACCCCCAATGCTGTAAAGGGGTTTAGGGACTATAGTGTACATTTGGAATTGTATTCAGAATCAAATCCTACAAGGACGTTGTAACTACCCAAATGCAACTAAAATGACATCAATTGTTTATGTAATACAGTAGTAAATGGTTCTTATGTGGTTTCTTCATTGCCACAATTATTCAACCCCTTAAAGACTACCACTCTGAAGAACAGAGGTTCATACAGGTGCTTTCCATCAGGTATTGAAAACACCTGTGGATGTCACCGAGCAGCAATCAAGCATAATAAGCACCAATTAGGCAGCTTTAAAATGACTGTGATACTCAGCTCCTTCTAGACATTTACTGGTGTGGTTACAAACATGGTGAAGGCAAGAGAATGGTCCAGGAAGACAAGAGAAGAGGTGATTTCTCTTCACAGGAAGGGCAATGGCTATAAGAAGATTGCAAAGATGTTAAACATACCAAGAGACACCTTAGGAAGCATCATTCGCAAATTCAAGGCAAAGGGCACTGTTGAAACGCTACCTGGTCGTGGCAGAAAGAAGATGCTGACTTCGACTGCTGTGCGCTACCTGAAGCGTAGAGTGGAGAGAAGTCCCCGTGTGACTGCTGAGGAACTGAGAAAAGATTTGTCAGATGTGGGTACAGAAGTTTCAGCCCAGACAATAAGACGCACACTGCGTAATGAAGGCCTCCGTGCCAGAACTCCCAGGCGTACCCCCTTGCTGTCTCCAAAGAATAAGAAGAGTCGACTGCAGTATGCCAAAAGCCATGTGGACAAACCACAAAAGTTGTGGGATAGTGTTCTGTGGACTGATGAAACAAAATTAGAACTGTTTGGGCCCATGGATCAACGCTATGTTTGGAGGAGGAAGAACAAGGCCTATGATGAAAAGAACACCTTGCCTACTGTGAAGCATGGTGGAGGGTCAATCATGCTTTGGGGCTGTTTTGCTTCTGCAGGTACAGGGAAGCTTCAGCGTGTGCAAGGTACCATGAATTCTCTTCAGTACCAGGAGATATTGGATGGAAACGTGATGCAGTCCGTCACACACCTGAGGCTTGGGAGACGTTGGACCTTTCAACAGGACAATGATCCCAAGCATACCTCCAAGTCCACTAGAGCATGGTTGCAGAGGAAAGGCTGGAACATTTTGGAGTGGCCATCGCAGTCACCAGACTTAAATCCGATTGAGAACCTCTGGTGGGACTTAAAGAAAGCAGTTGCAGTGCGCAAGCCTAAGAATGTGACTGAACTGGAGGCCTTTGCCCATGAAGAATGGGCGAAGATACCCGTAGATCGCTGCAAGACACTTGTGTCAAGCTATGCTTCACGTTTAAAAGCTGTTATAACTGTAAAAGGATGCTGTACTAAGTACTAAGATTGAATGTCACTTGGGGGTTGAATAAAACTGATAATGCTGTGAGCACAGAAAAGACATTTGTGGTTATTTCATTATAACTGTTATGTTATATTTGTCTGACCTACAAGTGCCTCTTTAATGTAAATGTAAGCAAGATGACTGAATGATCAAAAGCAATGTCAAACTGGCCAAAACACTCAATTTCAGTGGGGGTTGAATAATTTTGGCCACAACTGTATTTATTATTTATTTATTACAGGTACTTATATAGCGCCGTCAATTTTACGCAGCGCTTTACATATATATATTATACATTCACATCAGTCCCTAACCCTCAAGGGGTGTACAATCTAACGTCTCTAACTCATATACAAGGGCCAATTTTAGACAGGATCCAATTAACCTACCAGCATGTCTTTAGAGTGTGGGAGGAAACCGGAGTACCCGGAGGAAACCCATGCAGGCACAGGGAGAACATGCAAACTCCAGGCAGGAGGTGCCGTGGCTGGGATTCGAACCAACAACCCTAGTGCTGCCAGGTGGAAGTGCTGACCATTTAGCCACTGTGCTGCCAAGTGCCAGCACTTAGCTTGCACTTGTCCCCTTCCCTGCTTGTGTTCATTACCCAGGTGTTGACAGTGTGATCCAGCAACAAGGACAAATTTTGCATTTTGAAGATGGACAGATGAAGATGAAGGACAGAAATGGCCTTGTGTAAAGGTAATGGTGGTGGGGTATCAACCACTGAGGGGCATGACAGACAATAAGCTAGCACTCAGGTGCTGAACATGGCTTTTGTTTAAAGGTGCAGCTTCTTTTTCATTCCTGCAAGGAGTGTGACAGTGCCTAGTGAAGACAGTGGGGTGGGTGATAATGAGTGCTGAGGTTCCAGCCTTTGTGTCCCAGTCTAACTAAAGGCTTCTAAGAAACCAATAAACCTTTTCTCTCTCCCCCTGAATGCAGCAGAGGTACCGTATTTGCCGGCGTATAAGACGACTTTTTGACCCTTGAAAATCTTCTCAAAAGTCGGTACACATGTTTAGGGGGGCTGCGGCATTAAGTACAGGGGTTTGCAGGGGCTGATGTCTCTTACCTGGATCCAGTCCCACGACGGTCCGGTCCAGGAAGCGCGGCGTCTCCTTCAGTTCGGCCACTGGATGTTCGTGCGGCTGCTCGGCTCCGCCTCCTCACCGGTGATTGGCCGCCTGAACTGTAGCTCAGGAAAGGCACACAGGCAGCCAATCACCGGCGAGGGGGCGGAGCCGAGAGGCCCCGCGAAAATTGAGTGCCGGAGCAGCAGGTAAGTGTTCTGTGTAGAGGTGCTGCTGCAACCACATATGCTGGCTGCAGCAGCACCATACGAGAACAGGGTCAGCAAGTCTCAGTGGGAGGAATAGTGCCCCATCATTGGTGTCACTGATACCAATGATGGGGCACTATTCCTCCCACTGACACCAACGATGGGGCACTATTCCTCCCCCCCACTGACACCAATGATGGGGCACTATTCCCCCCCCCACTGACACCAACGATGGGGCACTATTCCATCCCCCACTGACACCAATGATGGGGCACTATTCCTCCCACTGACATCAATGATGGGGCACTATTCCTCCCACTGACACCAATGATGGGGCACTATTCCTGCCACTGATACCAATGATGGGGCACCATTCCTGCCACTGATACCAATGATGGGGCACCTATTCCCCCCACTGATACCAATGATGGGGCACTATTCCTCCCACTGATACCAATGATGGGGCACTATTCCTGCCACTGATACCAATGATGGGGCACTATTCCTCCCACTGACACCAATGATGGGGCACTGTTCCTCCCACTGACACCAATGATGGAGCACTATTCCTCCACTGATACCAATGATGGGGCACTATTCCTGCCACTAATGCCAATGATGGGGCACTATTCCTGCCACTAATACCAATGATGGGGCACTATTCCTCCCACTGACATCAATGATGGGGCACTATTCCTCCCACTGGTGTGCATTGGAAGAGGGGTAGTCTTATACGGCGAGTATAGCCCAAACACTACATTTTAGCAGGAAAAGTAGGGGGGTCGTCTTATACGCCCAGTCGTCTTATACGCCGGCAAATACGGTACTTGCCAAGGCACAGGGGGATGTGGGGGAAAGAGGATGTAGCAACTAATTAAGGAAGATAAAGCTCATGTTGCCAAGTTTTCTCTTTCAGGTGCTGCTCACAGGTCTGTGGTGGAGCTTCATAAAGATGGTCAAGCACGTAGTGGCTGCGACTCTTGATATGACCGTGTGTGTGCTGCAGACAGGGTACTGCCTTTGCCTGTGTGCCAGTGCCACCAAATGGAATGTGATGGTTGCTCCCATCTGTCCTCTGGGATGTGCCTCTGCCCTTCAACAAACTATATTTCATTCAGCATGTCCTTGCTTATCCACATCTGTCTCTCTCTCAGAGCTAACCTCTTTTACTCCGCACGGCATAGAATTGTGATCTTTTAAAATATTCTTCACTGCCTCTTTGCCACTGGAACCTATGTCACAGAATGTGTCAGTTGCTGGAATTTTCCTGCTGCTGTCTGCCAGCTGTCCCCTGCCTGACTCACTGACTCAGAAAAAGTATGCAGTACATGAAACCAGAGTGAATGTAGAACATATGCTCTATGTACATATTCCAAGTCAATGATTTAGAGAGGATTAAAGCCAAATGTTCATTGTTGCAACAAGCATTTTCAAATATATATCAGAAATAGCAGGTTCCATATTAATCTCATGAAATACACATTCATAGAAGCAATTCACCAAAAAGTTTAACTAGGATTGTATATACTGAATTTCTAATATAATATTATGAATGTATAATAAGTTTCAGTAGTGAAATTATTTAAAATGTCAATCTATTCTAGCTTTTGCATTGATGACTGAAAGGTAACCAATCAGAAAATTGTTTGGCTTCGTAGTACTGGGTAATGCTACTGAATTGCAGAATCGTATTTGTCGACAAGATGGAGTTGCCAATTAGACCTGTCCAACTGTGACTGGATTACAAATAAATACATGGCCCATAAGCACCTGAGAGAAGGAGGGGCCATATAAAAGTAAAAGCTCAGAAAGGAGCTGGGCAGTTGGGGGAAGTGCACCAATCAGGTAGGATTGAGAGAGCTGTGCTGTGTGTCAAGCTGGGCTGTGCCAAACCATGCTGTGTCAAGCTGTGCAGTGCTCGAGAGAAAGAGAGAGCGGTTTTCTGTGCCTGAACGCTGGAACCAGTAGACTGATCTGAGCAGACATTCACTTCAATAATTGCTGTCCCAGTCATTACCACATCTACCGCTGTCTGCTGTACTACTGCATAAGGGAGCCCCCACCTCACAAACCACTTGCTGCCATTGGAGGACTGCCTGCAGAGTAATCCGTTGAGAGGGTATCTGATCCGCATTGCAGTTCCAACCACTTGTTAACCCTTTTTTTCAATATAAATTTCTTTAAGTGCCATTTTCCTCCACCAACACTTTGCCTCAAGAGTACAGTCACATTTGCAATTGCACCCATCACTAAGCAGGTGCCATCAAAGTAAAAAATAGAGCAATAGTACTCCAGAACACTGACTTTGCTTTGTTATTCATCTACTTCTCATGGCTGTATAGTACTTAGTCCTGGTATGCTCAAATGCTGCTCCCTGTGAACTTGCACCAGTTTTTGCATTGCTGCCATAAGGTGTCTACACATCTACTGAGCCCACGCTTACACCAGACTGCTGTTAAATGTCACATTTTGAGCCATCGTCATCATCCTGCGTGCCAATGGTCTTAAAGGGCTCAAACATAGCTGGCAGAAGTTTTCCATAAAGACTTGACAAAGTCACTCCATATCTGAGGGCAGAACTGAGTAGCTGTTAACTGAGTTTATATTTGTAGGCCTAAAACTAGCCCCTTTAAAAGTTTTCAAGTAACTTCGTCTGCTACATATTTCATAATTCTCTTGGTCACTTGAGTAGCAATCTCTCTTACAGAGAGATAATGTTTATGCTCCTAATACTATAGTATAAGTTGGGTTTGACTCTAGAGGTGCCTGTGTTGAGTGAGTACACTGTATCTGTTACTGTTGTATTTACATGCATTGGTATTGATCTGCTCTGTTATATTTGTGACTTTAAAGCGGAACTCCACCCAAAAGGGGAAGTTCCACTTGTCTGCTTCCCCCCCACTGAGACATTTCACACTTTTTGGGGGGGAGCGTGTACCTGGTTTTGACAGGTACCCGTTCCCACTTCCGGGTCAGATTACCGTGGCAATCTGAGCCAGAAGTTCGGCCCTCCCTAATCCCTGCAGCCTTCTGGGACACTTCACAGGTCCCAGAAGACTGCGGCCCATTCACAAACTGCAGCACTCCACACATGCGCAGTAGCAGACCAGCTGTGAACCTGCAAGGCTTCACTTCCATTTTCCTTTACTGATGATGACGGTGCTAGCACCCAAAGCCAACTATATAATCTTCTCAGGTGAGGACATTGCTGGACCCCTGGATAGGTAAGTGCCCTTGTATTAAAAGTCAACAGCTGCTGACTTTTAATTTTTTTTGGGGGGGAGCCTGGAGCTCCACTTTAACCTGTCAATACAGGGGAGAGATTTACTAAAACTGGAGCACTCAGAATCTGATGCAGCTGTGCATGGTAGCCAATCACTTCTAACTTCAGCTTGTCAATAAAGTTTTGAAAATAAAACCTGGAAAAAGATTGTTTTATATGCAGAGCTCCACCATATTTTGCATCCTCCAGTTTAGGAAATGTCCCCCAGACTGTTTATCTTTAGTGTGTTAAATTCTTGTACATCTGCTGTGACTTTTCAAACTAGGTATTCTGATGGTGTCAATGAGGGTAAGGCAATCTAAGGCTAGAAAGGGCAGAGGATCCAAAAATTACTAGAGGCTCCTGCAGGGGTAGTGCTACAGTTCAGTTTAATCCTGACAATTCTCTTATATAGGTCCATGCACATGGGGCTTTTATAGGCATATTTTATTCCCAGTGTAATCTCCACTGCTCAGGAAGCTGCGCGCATCATGAACAACCTGCCATTAAATGGAATGGCTGTCTGTGGCTGTCCTCTTGGAAACACATGTGCACTCAACATGTTTCCTGAACTTTTGTGTTTGGAAAATACATCAGACGCACATGCACTGGTAAATACAAATGCAAACACAGAATCAGCCACATACAGCAATTCACTTGTATGACAGGGTAAACAGTATACAAACATCTAAACTGTGATTCTAGCATAAGGAAAAGACTGATTTCAATTCTAGGTCTCTTAAGATAACACGCATCCACTCAATGAAGTCAGACAAGAAGCAGTTTAACCATAACCTGCTTAAGTTACTGTTAGAGCTGTAAGGATGTGGACCACCCTTCCACAGGTGGTGTTGTCAGATAAGAGTGTAGATAAATTAATCCCTTAGCATTGTGCAAGGATCTAGGGTATGGTAGTGTTATAAACATATACACACCCACATGTTCAGCCTTACCAAAATTGTAACCATGTTACATGGCAGGTGTAGCTGCTGATGAGTTTGGACAAAGGAAGCTCAATTTGTAGGTCCTCTTATTTAAAAAAAACCCACATTTCTCTAAACAGTAGTCCTTAGGAATATTTTGGTATTTTTATACTAACCACCTTACACAGTACCATTTTGTGTGTTCAATATATTTTATTTTCTGTATATTTTATTTGGTCCGCAGTTTTCATTGTTTTGTGTACAAAGGCTATGAAGGCTAAATCTTTGTTCTTCAATCAGATTCAGTACACATTAACACTTTACATTTTGCTTATAAGTATTGATGTAAACACAATTATATGCCTAACATGTATTAATTTATAGATTAATATAATATAGTTGTTATAATACTCACATCCTTGAGGCACCCCATAAAGTTGTTACTGACAGGGGACCCAGGGAGATCAGCTGTGTTTGGACTGCCCCCGATGTAGAAGAAGTCATCACTTCCCAGCATGGTGTAGTCTTCTTGAGTGTAGCCAGTTGAAGTGAGAATCCCATCAACCGAAATAGTGACCTGTAAGTCAAGGTGCACAGCAGACAAAAGGAAAGAGAATGGGAGAGATAGAAAGAAAAAGAGAGAGTGTAGGGAATTTGGAGACAGATTCAAAAAAAGAAAGAAAGTGGGGAAGAAGGAAAGGAGAGTAAAAAGACAAAAATTAGGTGAAGGCAATCAAAGCTGTTGCTGTCTCACCATTTTCATGTCTGTTCTGTCTCTGAGGCAAGACCAGCTCTTCACCAAAGGAGAAATGAACAAAGGATCATATAAAAGAGTGGTATATAGTTTCAGGAATAGAGAAAAAATGCAACTGGGTATGGAAAACTGTAAATGTGAAGCATGAGTATAAAAAAAGGGTGAGAGAAAAGATCGTGAAAGGAAAAGGGTAAAAAATAATGTAGAAGGGAGAAATTCTTTTGTGGGAATTTGCAAGTGGTAGATGTAGAGGTGGGACTATTTTTAGCTATACAGCTCCAATAATCAAAAGTGTTTGATGTCCTTTCCTGAGTTGGTAATCTTCTCAAATGTCTTCAACTGCCTACATCACTAGCTTTAATGCTGGGCAGAACTATTTATTGATTTGGCAAAACAGATCTTACATTGGCTTACCCAGATATTTCTCAAGCCTCTGGAGATTGGCCACAATATATTCTTTCCAACTTTGCAAAGTGAAGTGTTCATTTCTGGTATTACTCTGTCAACTAGTTCTGTTCTGCATGTCAGAAGACCTATGTGATTGATCAAAGGTGGTCACTGTCATTTACATATATCTTGCTCTATTTCCAAATCCAGCTGAGTTATCCAAACTCAAAATATACTGTACTGTAAAGTTATTTTAAGTACACATTGATGTTTTTGGAAGTACTGGTTTACTAAATTTTCTTGTTTTAAACACAAAATGTATTTAAAGCCCAGCTCAGCCACAAATTAAATGGTAATTAAATTCAGCTCTCACCTCATTCAGAAAAAATCCACCACTTTCTTTTTTGGCACCCTATTTTAATGCAGGTTTCAATGAAGCCTGTTTATGCACACAAGTCAGTTTTCTGTCAGGAAGACTGGTCACACTAGCCAGCTACCTGTGTGCTGGGTGAATTGTCTTCTCAGTGTCTCTTTGTAGCTTCCTGACATCAATGCTGGCGCACGTATGTGTATGTATCTGTACTATAGTGGTGTATGTATCTACACTCCCAGCACCATCTTGCTTGCTCATTCTATGGGGCACTGGACACATCAGAAATGATGCCTCCTACATGAAATATTTGGACTGGGATACAGCAATTAAAAAAAGAAACAGTAGGTGAGATTACAGAGGGCAACAAGGAGGAATGCCTTTATTAGCTACCTATAAGTATGGATTTAAAATAAAATAGAAATTTCCCCTGAACTTGGCTAGGTAAGTCAATGATCTAAATATTTGCTGGGCAGGAGTACTTATTACTTATTAAGTAAATAACCTCCGTTTAGTTAGCACACCATAACTTGGCTGTGTGTTTTAATGATAGTTTTCCATTTGTTGCTACTGCCATTTCATTCCAGTTCTGAATCTCTGTCTCAAAATAAAAAATGATCTGACTTTTAGTGCTATTATGTAATGCAACTTGGAAGCTACTTCCAAGTGGTTTGTAAATACTATGGGAATTGTTCTGGAATCGCACCAAAGTAATACAGGAACCTTTTCCACAATTGCACCGTGCTGAATTTCATTGATGTGTACCATTGAAAACAATGTGATTTCCATTGTTATGCAATTATGTGTGACTCAAGTCACATCTAAAATTGCACTAGTGTGAATGGAGCCTCAGAATTCCATAACAGAAATGTTTATTGGAAAGTATAAATAGTAAACTGCACTGCAGGATTTTGCATGATGGGATATTATTATGTAGGGCTCTGTTATGATTGTATTAAGGTGACATATTTCCAGTATAAGTAAGAACATGTTCACAGCTTTGTTGTGTTTATTAATGTCATTTTGCAGCCACTGTTAGTAACACATGGACATGCAGTTAGCATATAAAGTAACACTGTGCTGGTGTTTTCATTTTAAGTAACATCTATTTCTCACAAGAAAATATGAACAAACTGCACTTACATTAACATGTAATAATACAGACTGTCAAACCAGATAAAGACCAAAGGGTCCATCTAGACCACTTACTTTTCTTGTTGAAATGGTTTACTGTTATCAAACTGTATGAAAATAGCCTGCACTGTTGTCATAAGTCATAGGTACTGAGGATAATTATACTTCTTGGGTAGATTAGACTTAGTGAAAAAAGCATACCAGGCATAAGGGCCTCACAAACCACTGAATGGTGATGCTGTTATTATGAAGGCAAAATTTAAGGCTGTGTCTCTCCATCCAGTTAAATGGGGAGGTAAAGGGTTAACATATATATATATATATAAAGATATAGAGCATGCTGCATTTAGTAAATACCAGATTTTCAATGCCAACTGGATGTAACAAAGAGTAGCAAAGTATTCCAAATGTAGGGGGAATACAGTGCTTATTAAAGCGGAGTTCCACTCACTCTTTTAAAAAATAAAAGTCAGCAGCTACAAAAACTGTAGCTGCTGACTTTTAAAAAACAGCCACTCACCTGTCCCACGATCCCAAGGTGCCCTGCCGCAGCCTGTTTCACCGGCCGTCCTGTATTCCAGGCGCCGGCAGTGTGGGCACCTGGCTGTGACAGCTCCCGGCTTCACAGCTGGGTGCCCACTGCACATGCGCAAGTAGCGCTGCGCTTCCTGAATGGCCCTGTCGTCTTCTGGGACCTGTCACATGTTCCACAAGACTATGGAGAAGGAGGATAGGAGGACAACTTCCGCTTCCGATAGCCTAGGCAATCGCAGCGGAAGTGGGAGCGGGTACTTGTCAATTTCGTGTACCCCCTCCCTCCACTCCCCAAAGGTGCCAATCCTTAATGGGGAGCGGGGGACCAATCTTTAAAGCGGAACTTCCCCTTTTGGGTGGAACTCCGCTATAAGGTTAATGCTCCTATTGCCTTTTTTGTTTGTTTTGTTTTCTATTTGATAAATTCTATATTCCATACACCATATGCTAGATTGTCCTTTATTACATTTTTTTGCTAATATTATTTTAATCAAAATAACTTTATTAGCTACCAAATCATAACTACTGCCTAGTGAAATCCATAAATTATGCTGCAACAAGTTCTGCTATGCACATTTGGATAAGAGCCCTTCATAGCATTCTGAACGTGATTGTATTCTATAAAATCCTGACCTTATCATTTGGCTGAAAGGTTTGCAATCAAGTTTGGAAGGTTGTTGATAAAGCTAGATAACTGTAACACAGACGTATATTGATAACTAATTTAGTGTCATTATTGAAACACTGCTTTACAACCAACCTAGTCAAACTACAATTAGCCTCCTGCAACTGTTGAGATATATTTAAATACAATATGACAAAAAAAGACAGACTGCAGCATTCCCTACCTAGGTCTGGAGTCACTGGGTAGTTATATCAATACACAAAGACAAGAAAACTTTTCACCCTCTTCATGCCAGTGGTGAAGATAGACATTCTTTCACCTGGGACAAAGACTTAAGTTCAGAGCCTATCCCCGGGAGAGAAGTTCTCCATCCATACATTCCCAGCCCTCTGCCTAGTGAAAGAATTTCAAGTGTAATAAATACATAAATAAGCCATAGGATGGTAATAATAATAATATATACTGTATATTAGTAGTTTCAAAGTTTTGGTAATAGTGACTCGCTGCACATGTAGCATGAAGGCCTACACAATCACCATGTAGGTGAGGTTTGAATGAGGCAATTTCAAATCTTACTTACATAGTGAATTAGGAGGGATGATGCCAGGAAAGAAGAAGTGAGCCAAGAAGCAGGTCTTTAACTACTTGCCCTCCAGAGGATTTATCCCCCCTTCCTGACCAGGCCATTTTATGTGATATGGCATTGCGTTACTTTAACTGAAAATTGCGCGGTCATGCAACACTGTACATAAATGAAATGTATGTCCTTTTTTTTCCACAAATAGAGCTTTCTTTGGGTGTATTTTATCACCTCTGCATTTTTTATTTTTGCACTGTAAACAAAAAAAATTACAGTTTTGAAAAAAACCCCAATAGTTTTAACTTTTTACTATTAAACATGTCCAATAAAAAAAATGTTAAAAATCACATTTTGTCATAAATTTAGGCCAAAATGTATTCTGCTACATGTCTTTGCTAAAAAAATCCCAATATGTGTAAATTAATTAAAAATTATAGCGTCTACAAATGGTGGTATAAATACTGGAATTTTAATTTTTTTTTATACTATTAATGACGGCGATCAGCGACTAATATCAGGACTGCAGGACTGTGGCGGGCATTCTGACACTGGGTGGGAACTGACTAACTGCCACTGACATCCCCAGTGACATTAATACAGTGATCAGTGCTAATACATAGCACTGACACTGTACTAAGAACACTGGGCAGGAAGGGGTTAACTTTTGGGTGATCAAAGGGTTAACTGTGTGCTGTGTGTGTCTTACTAAAATGGTATGGACATGCACCCATCCCCTCGTGAACCACACCACCAGGCCACACACCATCAACATGGGGGGATACTTTGTTGAAGAAGACGAGGGCCTCTTTACATTCCTGGCCAGTTGGTTGTGGGATGCATGAAGGTAAAAAACCTTCACCCTTTACAACCACTTTAAATATAATAGAGCCTGATCAGCAGGGGGCATTGTCTGGTGGAAGATGGAGTGAAGGCTGGAGTGTGGAGCATGGGAGGGGGCCCAAGAGAGAGGGGCCTACCAACAGGCAGGAGCTGAAGGTTCTTATTAAGGTAGGTTCTTATTAAGAACTCTAAAAAAGACATTTTTCTTAATTTAACTGAAATGCCTTGTGGTTTTACAAATATGTAGTTAGTTATCCAGAGTCAGGGCTCTGTTGTTCTTTGCTAGTTTCTTCTTACTGTTCTGCTGGTTTTCCAGGACGGCTGTCTTCTCCTGCTCAAGAACAAGAAGATCCATTAGTTTTTATGAAGAAGATCCATTTATGAAGAAGGTTGATTTCAGGACTCTGTGCAGGTCAGTCAAGTTCCTCCACCTCAAACTCGCTCATCCATGTTTTTATGGACCTTGCTTTATGCAGTGGTGCGCAATAATTTTGGACCAGGAAAGGGCAATCCCCAAACTGTTTCCACAAAGTTGGAAGCAGGAAATTGTCCACAATGTCTTGGTATGCTGATGCCTTGCCTTAAGAGCTCCCTTCACTAGAACTACGGGGCCAAGCCTAACCCCTGAAAAACAACTCCACACCATAATCCCCCCCCCACCAAACTTTACACTTGTCACAGTGCAGTCAGGCAACTACCATTCTCCTGGCAACTACCAAACCCAGACACGTCCATCAGATTGCCAGAGATAGAAGCATGATTTGTCACTCCAGAGAACATGTCTCCACTGCTCTAGAGTCCAGTGGCAGCATGCTTTACACCACTGCTTCTGACACTTTGCATTGCACTTGGTGATGTAAGGATTGGATGCAGTTGCTCGGCCATGGAAACCCATTCCATGAAGTTCTCTACGCACAGTTGTTGTGCTAACCTGAAGGCCACACAAAGTTTGAAGGTCTTTAGCTATTGACTCTGCAGACAGTTAGCGACTTCTGCGCACTTTGAGTTTTAGCATGCGCTGAACCTGCTCTGTCATTTTACGTGGCCTGCCACTTCGTGGCTGAGTTGCTGTTGTTCCCAGTTACTACCACTTTGTTATAATACCACTAACTGTTGACCGTGGAATATTTAGTAGCAAGAAAATTTCATGGATGGGCTTATTGCACAGGTGGCAACCTATCACGGTACCACGCTTGAATTCACTGATCTCACTGATCTCCATTCTTTCACAAATGTTTGTAGAAGCAGCCTGCATGCCTATGTGCTTGGTTTTATACACGTGGCCATGGAGGTGATTGAAACACCTGAATCCAATGATTTAGAGGGGTGTCCCAATACTTTTGGCAATATAGTGTATGTGTTTCTGGTTCTTTTGCCTGCTGTTAGCTCCACTATAGTCAGGTTGTGCACATGTTATTTGTTGGCATATGTAAACATGAAATATATGTATATTATATTTTTTTTCTACTTATTTATTTGCATTTATCCCGCCTCCAAGTGTGTTTCCTTTTCCCCCTTCCCTTGTTTCTGTTTGGGATGATGCCTGGCTCAGGAACCTTTTTTTTCTGTTTGTGTTCCCCAGCCAATGAGGACATGCCTGTTTTCTAGGGTGTGTGTGTGTGGGGGGGGGGGGGTGAGTGTAGCACCCCTCAAGTTTAGCTAGGGAGAGTTAGTTTTTTTTTTTTTGCCAGACGCTGGTAACAGCCTGGGATGAGTCAGCCAGGGCTGGGGGCGCTTGAGAAGTTTCTGGAAGGCAGTGGGTGAAGTGAGGAGGGGATAATCTGCATGCTCAAGGGACTCTGACCAATCCCCAAGCAGGGGGATTGGCATGGGGTCAGAGTGGCCCTTAAGTATGAGAGAACCTGATCAGCAGGGAGCAGTGTTGGGTGGAAGATGGCATGAAGGCTGGAATGTGGAGCCTGGAAGGGGGCCCAGGAGAGAGGCCTACCTTCTGGCAGAAGTTGAAAGGAGGATCTCTTGTCCCCAGAGAGAGGACAGCCCATGGAGCAGGGAAGGAGCCAGCCCAGCATAAAGCATGAAGGCAGCCACCAACCCATCAAGTTCACAGGAGAGACAGAGTGAGTAGTCCTACACCTCCTGTGCTGGATAAGGAGAGAGGGCAGTCAGGTGGAAACCCCAACCAGCTCCTCATCTGGCATTGTTTTAAGTTGGCAGCTTCTGGGTCCTCTTGCCCAGGGAGTACCCTAGGCAGCTAGGTGAAGAGGAGGATCCATCTGGGGTCTGAGGAGGTACACCAAAAAGCTTTATATCCTCTCAGAAGAGAGACTATTTTGTCCATATCTGAACATAGTTGCTAAGGAGTTTGTCCACGAGTTTACAGTTCCCTTGGGCATCCTATACACCCCTCAACCCTATCCAAGTTATCAACCCCTTAATAAAATCCCAAAACCAAGCTCAAGGACTATTTACTGACTGTGAATGCAACGTATGGAAGAAAATGGGTGTTGTCTGGCTGTGCAGAGCTGTAGGGGGACCCAAAACTCAGCGACTCCGAAGGGAGTAGTGTTACACTAGCTTGCTTAATCCAGGATAGCTACAGTCTCTTACCAAACAAGTGCTGCTACTACTTGCTTGCTTAACTGCTTCCCGACCGCCCTATAGCAGATATACTGCTACAGGGAGGCACGGGTACACAAATCACATATATATACGTGATTTTGCATCTCCAGGTAGGGGGTGTGCACTAGCCCTGCCCACGCTGCCATTCACGGCGGCTGTTGTCAATCACCAGATCCCGGCCGGTGACTATTTGCTGGCGCCTGGTGATTTCCGAGGATCTCCAATGGGGAGGAGAACTGTTTTGTTTACTAACAGTTCTCCTCCCCATCACCTTTAATTCAATAAAGTTCATAAGAAACAGATATGCCGTAGTACTGTGCTACCCACATCAACATAAAATTAATACAAATATGTAAAATGTCTGTTTGTATTTTACCATATGTTATATAGCCTCTATCCTTTGGGTACAGCAACATAACCCGTACATTTTTGTTGCAGAGACTATAGTCAAAATCAGATGACACAAAGAAAAAGATAATAAGATGATAACTTTTGTGTAGTTTTGTGCATACATTGTAAGAATGTAAACCAGTTCAATTCCTTAACCACCTCCCGTCCGGCCGTTGTATATAAACGGCCGGACGGTGGCACTGCAGGGTCGGGTGGCTGTCTATAAACGGCCTCCCCGCACCCTGCTTGTGCGCGCTCCCTGGGAGCGCGCAGCACCGCGATCCGGTGCCCGCTGTGTCCTCCGGACACAGTGAAACACCGATCGTCGGACGGGACCTCTGTACGAGGTCCCGATCATGTGATCACTGATTGGCCAATCAGTGATCACATGCAAAGTAGTAAGCAAGATGTCACTTCTGACATCATTGCTTACTACGTGTGAAATCTGTGAATGATCACAGAGGTCACATGGTACAAGGCTATTCACAAAAGCCTTGTACCATGTGACAAGCTGTGACCAATCACAGCTCACTCAGTACTTCTCAATGAGTGCAAGAATGCACACAGAGAGAAAGAGAAATGATTGCTTTTACATCCTATATGGGTGTAAAAGCAATCAGTGTAAAAAAAAAAAAAAATCTTCATCACCCCCCACAAGTAGTACAGTGTCACCATGGTGACACTGTACTGCTAGGGTGACAGTATGTAAAAAAAATAAATAAATAAATAATAATATAAAAAAAAAAACAAAAATGTAAAAAAAATGTTTAAAAATTATAATTTTTGCTTATAAACTAATTTGGATTTTTTTTTTTTTTTTACTAAAAAGATAATGGAATAAATTTTGGCTAAGATTTATGATGAAATATTATTTATTTGCAAAATTTTATAACAAAAACTTTTTTTCAAAATTTTTGGACATTTCATTTACATAGCAAAAAAAATACAAATCCCAGTGGTGAATAAATACCACCAAAATAAAGCTTTATCTGTCTCAAAAAAATGGTAAAAAATTCATTTGGGTACAGTGTTGCATGACCGCCAATTGTTATTCAAAGTGTGATAGCGCTAAAAGCTGAAAATTGCCCTGGTCAGGAAGGGGGTAAAAGTGTCCAGTCTGGAAGTGGTTAATATCCTTAAAATTAGTTAAACATATGAATAACACTCAGTGGTCCACATACAGTTGTGTTCAAAATAATAGCAGTCAGACATCACTAACCTGATCAATCACTGTTTTTGGTAGAAATGATATTTCTACATGGCAAATAATTTACTAGCAGGTGTAGTAGAGTAATAGAAATCCAACAGACCGAATCACTAATTGAAATGGGCATGTTCAAAATAATAGCAGTGTGGAGTTATTAGCGAAGTCATTCATTCTTTGAAAAACAGGTAGCAATTATTGCCCTTATTTAAGAAAGGAAGGCAGCAAATGTTGTACATGCTGGTTACAGTGCATTTCTCTCTGAAATTCTGAGGAAAATGGGTCCAGACATTGTTCAGAAGAACAGCGTACCTTGATTAAAAAGTTGATTGGAGAGGGGAAAACATATAAAGAAGTGCAGAAAATGATAGGCTGCTCAGCTAAAATGATCGCAAATGCTTTAAAATGGCAACCAAAACCTGAAAGACATGGAAGAAAGCGAAAAACTACCATTCAAAAGGATAGAAGAATAGCCAAAATGGCAAGGACTCAGCCAACAATCAGCTCCAGGAAGATCTAAAGTTACCTGTGAGTACTGTTGCAATTAGAAGACGCCCATGTGAAGCTAAGCTATCTGCAAGAAGCCCTGCAAAGTCCCACTGTTGAAAAAAAGACATGTGCTAAAGAGGTTACAATTTGCCCATTGACTGGCCTAAAGAGAAATGGTGCGACATTTTGTGGACTGATGAAAGTTAGATTGTTCTTTTTGGGTCTAGTGGCTGGAGACAGTTTGTCAGACGACCCCCAAACACTGAATTCAAGCCACAGTACACTGTGAAGACAGTGAAGCATGGTTGCGCAAGCATCATGATATGGGGATGTTTCTCATACTACGGTGTTGGGCCTATTTATCGCATACCAGGGATCATGGATCAGTTTGAATACATAAGAATACTTGAAGAGGTCATGCTGCCTTATGCTGAAGAGGAAATGCCCTTGAAAAGGGTGTTCCAACAAGACAACAACCCCAAACACACCAGTAAACGTGCAACATCTTGGTTCCAGACCAACAAGATTGACGTTATGGAGTGGCCAGCCCAATCCCCGGATCTTAATCCAATAGAAAACTTGTGGGGTGACATCAAAAATGCAGTTTCTGAGTCAAAATCAAGAAATAGAGAAGAACTGTGGAATGTAGTCCAATCATCCTGGGCTGGAATACCTGTTCACAGGTGCCAGAAGTTGATTGGCTCCATGCAACACAGATGTACATAGTTCTCAGAAACAGTGGTTATACAACTAAATATTAACTAAGTGATTCAAAGGAAAGGAAAATCTTCAAACATTTTTCAGTTTATATAGTGAATGTTTGAGTTTGTAAAGAAGAATACAAACACTGCTATTTTTTTTTTGAACAGTCTAATATTCACTTTTCTTCAATTTTTTTTAGAGGAACAACACAAAATTTTATATATTTTTCTTCATGTTTTGATTTGGAATAGAATGTGTAGTGTTTCCAAAGCATTTGTGTGTATGGAAATAAAAGCTATTAGAAGGATTTTGAGCTTTATTCACTTTTTTTCAACACACTGCTATTATTTTGAACACAACTGTAAATGAATCTCTTCACATGTGCCTTTCTCCCAAACCTGGCATCTTCCATGCTTTTTCACCACTATTAATACCACAAATAAGTCCCTTTGATAAAGTCAGGAGGGCATGGTAAAACAAATTAGGATGGGGCCTATGATGTCATCACATCTGCCAGGAAGTACTGCTGGATTGCTGGAAACAGGGCTAAGGCTTTAAGGGGACACTGTACCTATACTTTGGAAAGTGAGTAAAGTAGTGCACTGCTTGTGGAGTGCACTTTTTTTGTGAGTGTACATCTTAATTTACTTTATTTACGAATCCTTGTTTTATTATGGTAAAACACTATGTTAGTTCCTTTTTTTTTCAGCGGAAAAGACCATGGTGAGTGGTTGTAATTTACACAGGATCCATGACAGAGATCTCCAGTTGAGAAGACTATAAGAGCCCTAGGAGTAGACCCCTGAAAGGGGGTTGATTTACTAAAATTGGAGAGTGCAAAATCTGGTGTAAAATCTGCAAAAACTCGGCATAGAAACCAATCGGCTTCCAGGTTTTTTTTGTCAAAGCTTAATTGAGCAAGCTGAAATTAGAAACTTATTGGCTACCATACACAGCTGTACCACATTTTGCACTCTCCAGTTTTAGTAAATCAGCCCCATTGTTTTTGATAATAGGTCCACATGTTAAGGTGAGAGTATATTATGAATGGTGGTGGAACTCACCTGTGGTATTAATGGTGGTGAAGGAGCAAGGAAGATACACTGATTGCACAAGTTTTGAGAGAAGCACGTGTTTTTTTGTTATTTTTTGTGAACATTTGTGTGTAATTCACATATTTACCCAATTTTAATGCTAAGGAATTGGACTACTGTTCACATTTTCACAATGTATGCACAACAATACATAATTTTTTTCATCTATTATTTTTTCTTTGTGGCTATAGTCTCTGCAACAAAGATACACAGGTAATATTGCTGTCCCTTACTTAAGCTCTCTTCAAATTCTACTCTTCTTCACTGTCAGCACCGCCAACTCTCCTCTTTCTCCCGACTGCCAGCACTCCAACTCTCCTTGTATTTCTCCCCTGCCTCCTTCTGCTACCTCAGGACATTTCAAATGCTGGTAGAAGGCAGAGATAGATTTCTGTGCAGAGCAATGGCAGCTGGTGCATGGTCTTCTGGATAAAATAAAAACAGTTGAGTATCTTACACTGTTATAGCACTACCTACAAAAGGAATGCTTAAATGGGTATTACACAAAGATGGCATTAAGATGGTGGGGTAGGGGGGCGATTGGGGGAAATTTGTTCTACCACTGCCATAAAAGCTGAATAGAGGTCTGTGGACCAGCCTTGGTGATAGCAGCCAAAAAATGAACTCCTCATGGATGGCCAGTTGGCAAAGATATGGAAACATTAGCAGAGGAGGAGAAGGAAAAGAGCGAAGAAGCAGCACTAAAAAAGGTAAGTGAGTGCTCTGAACCCTTAAAGTTGTTCTAAAGGCTCTTCATTGTATGCAGGTAAAAAACCTTCTGTGTGCAGCAGCCCCCCCCCAAGCCTTACCTGACCCCCTCCGATCGAGCAATTTTCACGATAGCCTCAGCTGTATGGGGATTCAGAGCGGCCCTACTGGCTGAGACAGTAGTGAGAGCCCATTGGCTCCTGCTATTGTCAATCACAGCCGGAGAGCCAATGAGGAGTGAGCAGGGAGGCAGGGCCGAGCCATGGCTTTATGTGTCTTATGGACACATAGAGCAGCAGCTCAGGAATGAGCACACAGCGGTGCTTCCAGGACAAGCAGCATTCTCTGGGGGCACTGTTTGGGGGTGGGGTGGAGCCAGGAGCACCAGCAGGGAACCTGAAAAGCAGAGGATCAAGGCAGCTGTGTGCAAAACTACTGCACAGAGCAGGTAAGAATGACTCGTTTGTTATTTTATATATATAAAAAAGGAAGCTTTAGTATCACTTTAAGGAGGAGGGAGAGGAAAAGGATGTATTAGCAAGCCCAAAATAAATGGCTGTTATGTGCTCCTAACCACTTTCTGGTCATACTATAGCTGAAAGACAGCTCCAGTTCTGAGAGGGCCTTCATGGATGTCCTCCCAAAACCTCGTCACCTGCACGCCCCAGGGTACACATTGGGCACGCTCTGTGACTACTATATCCTTTGGACATTGCTGATTACAGCTTGGGGTAGACGGCCAATCACAGCGGCCCTTAACCATGTGATCAGTTGTGTCCAATCACAGCTGATCACATGTAAACAGACTTGTTGGTTATCGGCAATCCTTTCCTCACATGCTGTGTCTGTGTGAGGAAAGGAGAGCCAATAACCTGCAAGGCTGTCAGTACATTGCTTACTCTGATTATCAGGGCAGTGATCATCAGTGTTTTGATTATCAGTGCAACCCAATCAGTGCCCATCAATGCAGCTTATCAGTGCCCATCAGTGCAGCCTATACGGATAGGCCCATCAGTGTAGCCTCATCAGCGCACATCAGTGAAGAAGAAAAATTACTTATTTTCAAAATTTTATATCAGAAACTTGTTTAATAAAAAATACCCAGTGGTGATTAAATACAGCCAAGAGAAAGCTCTATTTGTTTCAAAAAATTATCAAAAATTTCATATGAGTACAGTGTTGCAAGACCAAGCAATTGTCACACAAAGTGCGACAGCACTTAAAGCTGAAAATTGGCCTGGGCAGGAAGGGAGTGAAAGTGCCCAGTACTGAAATGGTTGAGGAGGAGGAGAGGGAAAGGCCACATTTGTATTATAATAAAATGGCTGATATGTGCTCTTGAAGAGGAAGAAAAGCAAAAGCAGGTTCAAAACAATTGGCTGCTATGCTCCTTTGAGAAGGAGGTGTAGAGGGAGGAAAATAATGTATTTTTTAAATATGCCCCATATGGACACATACGCATATTCGAGCAATTATATCCACACCTCTACCCTTATATTGTTCCCAAGTTGTCATTCAGCGACTAGCATTGTCACATTAGGTCATCAAGTGTTCACTTTCGCCAGGCGTAGGGAATCCAGATTGATGTAGATATATATATATCTATATAGATATATATATATATATATATATATATATATACACATACATACACACACATCATATATAATATTAATATATATAGATATATATATATATATCTTGTCAAAAACTGTGTTTGGGTTTTTATTTACACTTTACATATTTATTTTTTGTATACTTTACTCAATCTCATAGGAAGGGGAGCGGTATCAGGATGCCCCTTATTGTCAAAAGGACCTTCCAGATTTCGATAAGCCATGGAGAACCCCACAACCACAGGTCCAGTGTTATGAGGAAGAGGTCCTTGTCCTCGTCAACATGGGAGCAAGGTGCTTTGCAAGATACCTCCATGCTGAAACCTTGTGGTCTAGAATTGTCCAGGAGGAGGGTGACATTTTTTGGGGGGATCTCAAGCTTTTTTTCTTGAAGGATATGGTATGAATTATGGTGGAACCCTCAAGTCCACTATTAACATCTATTTCAGACGCTCATCTAGGAAAAGGGTGTGGTACAGATGAAGTAGGTGGATATAGTTTAAAAAATAAATAAATAAATAGCGTGTGGGTGCCCCTATAATTCATACTAGGCCCTTCAGATCTAATAGGAATTTTAAGAGGGACCTCACAAAATAAATGAAAGAAATGTTGTGCAGTCCCCCTGAAATTCTATACCAATGGAGTGGAGTCCCCCACAAAATCCATACCAGATCCTTAACCGAATATGCAGCCTGGAAGGCCATGAAAGGGGGGAGGATGAGTGTGTACCTTTCTGTGAATCATAGCATCCCCCATACCCTGTGCATGGGGGGTACCTTTCCAGGAGAGGAACCCCCTGGCAAAACACCCTGTACCCATGTTGAGGACAAAGGCCTTTTCCCCACAAACCTGGCCTGTTAGTGGTGTGGACCTGTGGGCAAAGGTCTTATTGGAATCTGGAAGCCCTCTTTAACAATAAGAAAGCACCCAGATACCACACCCCCATATTAATGAGTAAGAGATATATAATAGAACTACTCATTCACAAAACCATGTAAAATGTCAATAAAAAAAGCAAACACAGTTTTTGATCAGTTTTTTATTTAAAATAAAACCCCCCAAAAGTGCCACAATGTACAAACACATCGTCCAGCAATGTAGCTCCACGTTCGTCATGATGCCTGAAGCGCACCGACCCACCGAAGGAAAGAAAATGCAACCTACTGGTCATGTCCACATATGATGATGTCCACATATGATCAATGACGTCACCCAGCAGACCCCAACCTTTGTATATATCAGCTGTCATCCGCCTATACTGTCAGTAGCAAGTTAGTAGTTGTCAGGTTCATGGGCATCATGATTGACATGGATCTAGATTTAGATTACACTTTACATTTTTTGTAGTACTCATTCACAAAGAAATGGCTCTTGTATTTTAGTGCCCACTTGTTGTTAAAGGGGTCTTCCAGATTCTGGGGGTCTGCCTGCCTTTTAGGGCAGCACCTGGAGATGATAACTCCACCCTAGGGTGGGACCACTGCTTGCAGGACCTTCCTGCCAAAAGACTGGTCAGCAGCCGCCAACAAGTCCTCCCTTTAATGGCATATAAATTTGAAAAAGCTGGATCACGCAGCTATCTTGATTATCTGTTCTGGAGATGCACCAGCCCTTTCAACCCAGGAGACTCCACAGATCATGTACAGTGTGCTGCAATCTCCTCTGGAGGATTTTTGCCTTTTGCTCCCTAAGCTTCTTTGATGGCTTGTCTGAGCAATCTACCTAAAGTACTCTTGGAGGCTCTCTCCCCTTTGTGATTTCCCGAAAAGAGAACAAACAAGTTATTTCCTGAACTGCTTCCAGACCTCTAGAAATTGCATGAGACATCTTCTCACATCCAATGTATGGAAAGCTTCTTCTCCTAGATTGGTTGGAGCTGTACAAAAAGTAGGTAATACTATTTCCTGAGTGCGATGAAAGGCTAAAGAAAGCTTTGGAAAAAACCCGAGGTCCGTTCTCAGGATCACCCGATCTGGAAACATAACTAAAAAAGGTCCAGGAACTGATAACACCTGGATCTCATTTATCCTTCGGTCCGAAGTGATTGTGACCAAGAAAATAGTTTTTAAAAGTAAGTCCTTTAATGATGCCTCTTTTAGGGGCTCAAACGGTTTCATTGTAAGGCCCCATAAAACTAAAGACAAGTCCTTTTTAGGAAAAACTTTAACAATAGCCGGTCTAGCTCTGGCCAAGGCCTTGAAAAACTTGACAATTCGTGGCTCCTGAGGTAATGTCAAGGCACACCGACAATGCTGCAACTTGAAATTTAAGGGTACTTGTTGTTAACCCCTTCTTCATTCCTTCATGGAGAAATGCCAAAATGGACACGGATCCTCTTCACCTGGAAACCCTTGGCTGAGCACCAGGAATTATAACGCTTCCACACTTTCAGATATATGACTTGGTTACCGCCTTCCTACTTGAAAGGAAGGTGGAAATAAGTTTTTCTGACAGCCCCTTTCTTCTTAGAAGATCGTCTTCAAGAACCAAACTGTCAGTTTGAACTGCTCCACCTCCAGATGCTTTACGGGTCCCTGAACTAGAAAATCCTTCCCGTCTGGCAGTCTCCAGGGAAGCCTAGAGGAAACATTCAGGAGCATTGAGAACCACGGCCTTTTGGGCCAAAATGGTGTGATTAGGATTTAATTTGTCGCTTCTTGCTCAAACATTCGAAGAACCAGAGGAATGAGCTTAAACGGAGGGAAAGTGTAGAACAAGGGTACATTCCATGGATGAGCTAATGTGTCCAAGCCTATGGCCTGATCTTCCCTGAGCAGGGAAAAGAACACTTGGAACTTTGCATTTAGGTGGGTTGCAAACAGGTCGACCTGGGGAACTCCCCATGCTTCTGTGACCAATTGGAAAATGTCTTGATTCATGCTCCACTCTAACTCTAATACCTTTCTCCTGCTTAAAAAGTCCACCAGTTGATTCTGCAAGCCCTTTAGATGAAACATTGAGAGGGAGACTAAATTCTGTTCCGACCAAGGCAGGATCTCTAGTGCCAACTCCAGCAGCCCCCTGCTCCTTGTGCCCCCCCCTGTCTCGATATGTGTGCTACTACTGTTATATTGGCCAAGAGAACCTGCACATGCTGTCCCCTCACTGACTGCTGAAAAAAAAAGTGGAGACTTGAATTGTAGCTGTCAAATGGACACTCCCAGATTGACAGCCAGGTGGAGGAATTTTTGAGAAGATTGAGCTACTGGTATGTGAAGATAAGCTTCTCGAAGGTCAATGGTCACCATCTTTCTTACTGAAAAAATGTGTCCATCCAGAAGTGTTTGTACCAAATGGACTTGCTTAATATTTTTAGATTCAAAATTAAAAATGGAACTTCCCCGAAGGTTTCTTGACCAAAAGAATGTGTGAGTAGAACCCCTGACTTTCTTGGGAGATTGATTACAAAAAATCTGGTCGGAGGGGTCCTGGAGAATTCTAGATCATTGAGCAAAGGTACTTGTTGTTGCTTCCTTCCACTGTGGAAAGAAGGACCGCAGTCTTCCTCCCACCGGAGAGAACAGTCCCCCTTTACCCTTGTTTTCTGAAAGCTCCAATTTCTCTTCTGGCCCTGTTCCTTATCTCTCTGGGTCTGTGAAAAAGGATGAAAATTCCTCCTAACTGACGGATTCTTCTTTTTTGATGGGAAAGCCTTTTTCTTATCCACTGTCCTATCCAAAAATGTTTCCAGATCTGGGCCAAACAATAAGTCTACTGAAAAAGGATTCCACATAACTTTTGATACAGAAGGCTCTCCAAGTTAACCAAGACAAAGGACCTGGCCAACATTCTAATTGACTCCATTGATGCATCCACCATATATTTCACTGCCTTTAAGAAGACAGGGAAAGACTCCAAAAGCTCTCTTCTAGAGCTTCCATATGTTCCTTCAGCGGCTCCAGTCAGCACTCTAGATTCCTGGCAACAACTGTGGAAGCCATCGTTGGCTTGAGGTTGGTCAGGGAAAAGTATCAAGCTTTTTTAGGGACAGAGTGCACTCTCTTATCCATTGCATCCTTCAGGATACCCATGTCCTCAAAACCCAAGTCTGTGCACCTGGAAACCTGCGATAAGGCCACATTCAACATTGGCTTTTTGTTCCAAACAAAGATCTGATCCTTCTCAAAAGGGAATCTCCTTCTGAGGGATTTGGAAAAGAAGATACCCCTCTCTGGGTCCTTCCATTCTTTTCTTACAGAGTGCAACAGAACTTGATGGACCGGAAAAACTCTGTAATTGACCTTGTTTAGGCTCTGGTACATCTTATCATGAAAGGTCCCTTTTCTTCTTGAATTTTAAGAGTTGTGTAAATTGCCTTTAACAAGCCATCCACTTCCTCTAAGGATAGCTTATATCTGGATAACCTTGCGACCTCCTCTTCTCCCTCATCCTCATCCGAATCCTTAAGGGAGAGTAGGACGCTCTCTTTCCTCCTCTGAGTCACCCCAGAATGACCTGAGGTGGATGGCAGAGGTCTGAATAGGGTGCTCTGCTGAGAACCTGGCTGAAGCCCCGGTATTTTATCCAGCAGGGAACAAAACAATCCCAAAGTCTCTGTTAACTCCTTTTTGACCAAGCAAACATGTCTTTGCACTGCTGTGAAGATTCTTCCTAAGTCTGCAACACAAGATCTACAGAACGACTTTGGCCACGAATCCCTAAGTGAATTCCTGCAGGAAGGACACATAGTTACATAGTTAGTCTGGCTGAAAAAAGACAAAAGTCCATCCAGTTCAACCCCCCAAAAAAATTTATAATCCTACACCCACAGTTGATCCAAAAACCCAGCAAAGATTGATCCAATTTGTTCCTGCACGGGAAAAAATTCCTTCCTGATCCCCTGAGAGGCAATTGGATATTCCCTGGATCAACTTTACCTATAAATGTTACTATCCAGTTATATTCTGTGTATCCAAGAAAGAATCCAGGCCTTTTTTAAAGCAATCCTCAGAACCAACTCTTGAGGGGGTCTATTCCACATTTTCACAGCTTTTACTGTGAAGAAACCTTTCTGTATTTGGAGATTAAATTTATTTTCCTCCAGTCATAAAGAGTGCCCCCTTGTCCCCTGTGATGACCTCAAGATGAATAACTCTACAACCAGTTCATTATATGAACCACTGATGTATTTATACATGTTGATCATATCCCCCTTTAATCTCCTCTTCTTAAGACAGAATACATTCAGTTGCTCTAATCTTTCCTTATAGCTGAGCTCCTCCATGCCTCTTATCAGTTTGGTTGCCCTTCACTGTACTTTCTCCAGTTCCCCATTGTTCTTTTTGTGAATTGGTGCCCAAACTGCATATTCCAGAGGAGGTCTTACTAATGATTTGTACAGGGGTAAAATGATATCACTCTCTCTGGACTCTATACCTCTTTTAATACAAGAGAGGATTTTGCTCACTTTAGAAACTGCAGCTTGGCATTGCATGCCATTGTTTAGCTTATGATCTACTAGAACTCCCAGATCCTTCTCCACGATTGATTCCCCCAGTTGTACTCCCCCTAGCATGTATGATGCATGCATATTCTTAGCCCCCAAGTGCATAACTTTACATTTATCAACATTAAACCTCATTTGCCACATAGTCGCCCAGTTAAACAGTGCATTGACACTTCCTTTTAACCGGATAAACTCCCTTCAACTTGACTGTGGCTTTGGCCTAAAATACAAAAAAGGGACAAAACAGCCACATCAGTCTTTAGCCCACCGAGGACCCTGACTCTTCTCCTCTGTGTCACAGAACCAGCCACCACATCCATGAGATAGAGAGACACAAAAGAAAGCCAAAATGAACCTTCGGTACTGCAGAGTGACCCTTCACCAGGCCATGGAGCACAGAGAAGTAACCTCTGTTCCACAGCAGCAAGCTTCCCCTTAAGACCCACAGGGGAAGGCACAACAGACAAGCAAGAAAAATTACAAACACCCCATAGTAAGGCTAAGGGCACCTCTGTACCCCCTTTATGTGGGCTAGGCTAGTGCACAAGGTGCCTGCTTCCACGGTTGCTGCCGGACCTTCTGCCTGCTCCATTCTGCAAAGTGAGCAGCCTTGCTGAGACTTCCAGTCCTTTTAAATTTTCCCTCCAGCATCCCTATGCCCTTGGGACCTGGAACCAGATGTGCTAGCCGACCCGCCTCTTCTTCCTGCGTTCCAGCGATCGGAACCACACACTCCAGCAGGAAGCTGCCACTGCTACTGCAGCCTCCCACAGACCATCCAGATGAAAGAAGACTCGCTCCGCCTAGACGGTACCGCAGGCACACAGGCAGAGCCTCCACAGTTGGCCACTGAACCCCTGAGCTGGAGAAGGAATGAAATCACCCTTATCCTGTCGAAGAAAGGTGTTGGGATGTTCCACAAAACCACCACACAACCGCTGGAGAGAGCGCAGACCTCCTATCAAAGGTTCCCTGCAGCTCTTCCACCCTGGAGAGGAAACACCATAACTGAGGACATGGTGGAAGAGGTGGACTTTTACAGCTGCAGTGTTTCCTGAATTTATGGGTAGAGCTATGCTCTCTCCAGGTGTTGTCCTGAAAGGCAATGGGGGAAATATTGTTTGTTTGTTTTTTTAAATTTCAGTCTTTAATTTTTTGTTTATCTCTTAAAAACTAAAAAACCCGGTGGTGATCAAAAGAAAGCTTTACTTGTGTGAAAATTTCAATTGGGTACAGCGTCACAATTACCAGCTAAAGTAGCACAGTGCTAAATAGCAGTAAAATGGCCTGGTAATGAAGGAGGTAAAATTTTCCAGAGCTCAAGTGGTTAAACACGTGTTTTCTTTGTAAATTTCATTGTTGCTGTAGTCAGTTGTATACAGCGGGCAGATGTGCCACTTCACAGGCTGGGCAGGGCATCTACAAGGCATTATATTTATTAGACTTTTGCATTTTGTAAAGTTTCACTTTAAGTATTACTAAAATTGATTGCTGCTCCCTTCCAAACAGAATTTTTTTAACATTTATTTTTTTGCTTCAGTACATGTTCCTCAAGTCAATGCCCAGCCAACTCCCCCCGTCATTTATTTGACAATCCCTTGCCTATTAGCCCAGAGAATGGCCAAAACTTTGTTTAAACATTAGACTTTGGCTGACTTTAATATGTGTCAAATTTGGCACCCAAACTTTAATAATTTTCACCGAAACCCTGTTCAAACCCAGGTATGCTGAGCTCATTACTTCACTTCTCATTACACACCTCCTCAATGCCAAAACTACTCCTTCCTCCTTAATGCTAGCACCCTAACCCTCCTCCGTAGGTGACATTAGCATTCCTCCTAAAAAATACTTGCTATGTGCTTTTGAGAAGCAGGAGAAAAAAGATAAAATAGCAGCACTTTAAATTAAAGTGGCTGCTATGGACCTTTAGAAATGAGAAGGATGTATCTTTTGTTGTCAAATTGTTGCAATAAGGTGCTGTTCCCACTAAGTTCTGTGGTGCAGAGCAGGTTTGCAAACCTTCCACGACTTTCTTACTAACAAAACATTGAAAATTTACTGACTGAGCACATTTTTTACTGACTTCCTGAGATATGACAGAAACGCCTATTATAAACTAAGTGAATTGATATTTAAGAGTATAAACAATATGTACACATTATCAATACTCAGAGCAAGTAGGCTTTACAGTAAAAAATTCAAAACAGAGTGACAAAGTATGTGCATGACAAGGATTGTGAATACCTGGGGTACCCTGGGATAAACAGAAAAAGAAGTTATTTGGCATGCGTAGCTCTCCGCAGCAATCAGTACGCATGGCCAGATTTTGGCTAACAGTGAGAGGGACTTAAAAGGGGATGAATAAACAGAATATGTGCCTATTCACTATATACACTGCACACATATAACAGTCCTTGTAAAATATTCCTAATTACTCTACCACAACTGACACCCTCACAGACACAAATAAACCTCAGGACAAAGGATTATTTTTTAAAAAAACTAACATTTCCAGTGCATAGGCTTTTATTCATACAAAAAGGATATAATTTGGTTTGACTAAGCCTAATTTAAAGAAGAACTTCATTAAAGGGGAACACTGCGGACTCTGATGTAAGTGGCAACCCTGTAGACTCTGATGTAAGGGAGGATGCTGTGGGCTCCCACCACCCTCAGGGTCTTTGTGCACAGGATGCACACGATTGATATGCCACTGACAATAGTAGTTAAAGCAGAGATCCAGCTGAAAAAAAAAAAGGCAGCAGCTACAAAAACTGTAGCTACTGACTTTTAAAATACAGCCACTTACCTGTCCCTCAGTCCAGCAGTGTCCTCACCACCGCTGGTTTCACTGGCCGTCTTCTCTCCCTGTTGCCGGCACCTTTAGTGTGGGCACCCGGCTGTGACAGCTTGCGGCTGCACAGCCAGGTGCCTGCTGCGCATACGCGAGAAGTGCTGCACTTTGTGAATGGCCCCGTAGTCTTCTGGGACCTGTCATGTGGGAGGGAGGCCAAACTCCGCTTATGATAGCCTAGGTGATAGCAGCAGAAGTGGGAGTAGGTACCTGTCAAATTCAGGTACCCGCTCCGCCGCCACTCCCCAAAGGTGCCAATCCTTAATGGGGAGCAGGGGACAAAGCATTAAAGCGAAACTTCCCCTTTTGGGTGGAACGCTTTAAGGTTGAAAAAAGGCACAGCCCATCTTGTTATATCCCTGTATTTTGTGCATTCTGAAGGAGATATCCAAAAGTTTTAGATGAAATCACTACCTCTGGAAAGGGATTTCACATTTTCAAAGCTCTAAGACAGGGGTCTCCAAATTATGGCCCTTCAGGTGTTGAGGAACTGCAATCCCATGAAGCCTTGCAAGACTCTGACAGCCACAGGCAAGACTCCCAGAGGCATGATGGGACTTGTAGTACTTCAACAGCTGGAGGGCCATTGTTTGGAGACCCCTGCTCTAAGGGCAGGGTCCACATTCGTGTGCAATTCACTTCATTTGAATGGGCTGGAATCACAGTGGAATGCGCCACAAGTAGTGCATGCACTATTTTTAAATGCACTGCAATGGGATCACATGGTACTGTGGTACCATGAAATCCGGTGCAGACAAATGCTCTAAATTTGGAGTGTTGTTAGGAATAAATTGACACTTCTGCAGCAGATCGCACACCCAGTGCATTTTGAGCACAGTGCTGGGGGAAACACGCACAGAATGCGTGTTTCCTGCACCACATTCTGGTGTGAATGAGCCCTAAATGTAAAATAAAAGCCTTACACAAATTAAGGATATTTTGTCCAATATCAAATTGCGGCTGTGCTTCCTCTTCAAGGAACTTAGAGTAAACAGTTCATCACTGTTACAACAGCCACTTTTGATATGTTTGTACATTGTAATGATACCCTCTCTTAAGCACCTCTTTAAAGTAAATAAGTGTAATCTTTATAATAGTTTCTCCTAACTGAGGTCCTCCAGCCCACTTAGCTTAGTGTATAAATTAAAGATACTGTATATGACAACAGCAACACTGAAATATCCAAATACTAGATATCAAAACATACTTCTCACTTTCAGGTGCTATTCCTACTAATGTAGATACAACAAAAACATTTTATTAATACTTTTTTTTTAATAATCTTCCCTAGTGTGTCTCTGTTGTTCAATCAATCCTCAGTAAATACTTCTAGTCTGGTATGTTTCACCCCCTTCCAGTCCAGGCTATTTGTTTAGGTTTCAGTACTCATATATGCAACACTGTACAAAAATAATTTTGTGAACATTGTTTTTTAGACAGATAGAGCTTTCTTTTGGTGTTATAGAATCACCACTGTGTTTTTTTTTATTTTGTGGTATATAAAGAATTTTTTTTCTTAGTTTCTTTTAGAAAATTTTGCAAATAAATATTCTTTCTTTATAAATGTAGGCCAAAATGTATTCTGCTACACAGTGGCAAAGCTAGGCATTCTTTCACCTTTCGTAAAGACTTAGTTTGCCCTCCACCCGAGAGTTCTCATCCACATACCCCCATATAAGCCACAGGATAGTATTAATATACACTACATTGCCAAAACTATTGGGACACCCCTCCAAATCATTGGATTCAGGTGTTCCAATCACCTCCATGGCCACAGGTGTATAAAATCAAGTACCTAGACATGTAGACTACTTCTACAAATATTTGTGAAAGCATGGGTAGCTCTTAGGAACTCAAGTGTGGTACCATGAAAGGTTGCCACTAAGTTCCGTGAAATTTCCTTGCTACTAAATATTCCATGGTCAACTGTTAGTGGTATTATAACTAAGTGGAAGCAACTGGGAACAACAGCAACTCAGCCACGAAGTGGTAGGCCACGTAAAATGACAGAGCAGGGTCAGCGCATGCTGAAACACAGTGTGCAGAAATAGCTAAAGACCTCCAAACTGCTTGTGGCCTTCAGATTAGTACAACAACAGTGTGTAGAGAGCTTCATGGAATGCATTTCCATGGCTGAGCAGCTGCAAAAGCCTTATACCACCAAGTGCAATGCAAAGCAGCAGATGCAGAGGTGTAAAGCACACCACCACTGGACTCTAGAGCAGTGGAGATGTCTTCTTTGGAGTGACAAATCACTTCTGGCAAAATCATGTCTGGCAATCTGATGGACATGTCTAGGTTTGGCATTTGCCAGGAGAATGGTTCTTGCCTGACTGTATTGTGCCAAATGTAAAGTTTGATGGAGGGGAGATTATGGTGTTTAGGTTGTTTTTCAGGGGTTGGACTCGGCCCCTTAGTTCCAGTGAAGGGAACTTTTAAGGCATCATCATACCAAGACATTTTGGACAATTTCATGCTCCTAAACTTGTGGAACAGTTTGAGGATGGCTTCCCTTCCTGGTCTAACATGACTGCGCACCAGTGCACAAAGCAAGTTCCATAAAGACATAGATGAGTGAGTTTGGGGTGGAGGAACTTGACTGACCTGACCTCAAGCCGATAGAACACCTTTTGGATGAATTAGAACGGAGACTGCGAGCCAGGCCTTCTTGTCCGACATCAGTGCCTGACCTCACAAATAAACTTCTGGAAGAATGGTCAAACATTCCTATAGACACACTCCTAAACCTTGTGGACAGCCTTCCCAGAAGAGTTGAAGCTATTATAGCTGCAAGGGGTGGGCCAACTCAATATTGAACCTTACGGACTAAGACTGCAATGCCATTAAAGTTCATTTGCGAGTAAAGGTGTCCCATACAGGCAATATAGTGTTTGTATAAATGTATATTATATCCCCCCCATGTTGATGGTGTGTGGCCTGGTGTGGTTCACGAGGGGATGGATGCATGTCCATACCATTTTAGTAAGACACACACAGCACGCAGTTAACCCTTTGATCGCCCAAAAGTTAACCCCTTCCTGACCAGTGTTATTAGTACATGATCACTGTATTAGTGTCACTGGGGATGTCAGTGGCAGTTAGTCAGTTCCCACCCAGTATCAGAATGCCCGCCGCAGTCCTGCAGTCCCGATATTAGTCGCTGATTGCCGTCATTAATAGTATAAAAAAAAAATTAAAATTCCATTATATATACCACCATTTGTACACGCTATAACTTTCATGTAAACCCCTGTACATGCAGCGTGAAGGCCTACACAATCAAAGTGTAGGTGAGGTTTGAATGAGGTGATTTCAAGCCTCACTTCCATAGTGAATTAGGAGGGGTGCTGCTGGGAAAGAAAAAGTGAGAAGCAGATCTTTAATAAGCCCTGCACTTTTTCCATCCTGGCGGCACACCTCCTCATTTGCCATGCCGTAGAGGTGAGGCTTGAAATTGCCCCATTCTACAGTCATGACTGGCTTATTAAAGGTCTGCGCCATTGGGCTGTTTTTGTTGCAGCAGTGCCTCTTCTATTCTGCTGTGGAGGTGAGAATTGAATGAAGCAATTTCAAGCCTCACCTCCAGTGCAGATTAGAAGGGGCACCGCCAGGAAAGAAAAAGTGATTTATTAAAGACCACTTCTGGGTTATCTTCTTTTGTAGCTGTAATGGCCTTACTAATTTGTTGCAGAGGTGAGACTTGAATTTGCCTCATAAAGCGCTGTTATTTTCTTCTGGCTCAGCAGTGCACGGGTTGCCACCTTTTATTCAGTTTTTCTTCAGTGCACAGCAATGTTTTTGGATTATACACTATAGGATTGTAAAAGACCTGGTACACCATTGGGTGCCCCAAGGAGAGTTGTAATGAACAACTCTCAACTCTCAGTGGGAGCGGCTTAAAAGGGCATGGTTAAATAAAACAAAAGCATTCTTGGATCCATAAAATATGCATAGATTAATAAAAATATGAACTTAGACTACCTTAAAAGTGAACAGTGTCAGTCAGTAGAGCAGTGGGCAGTGTCAGTAGGGCAGTGGATGGTGTGTGTCAGTGTCAGTAGGGCAGTGGACGGTGCGTGGACAGTGTCAAAAAAGCAGTGGACAGTGTGTGGACAGTGTCAGTTGGGCAGTGGACAGTGACAGTAGGGCAATGAGCAGCTGAGTGGCTTCTTGCTCATACACAAACTGAAGCATAGTAAACACAGTTCACTATGCTTCAGTTATGACTGGACACATGAGCGATCAGTACTGATCACTCACTGTGTTCATTCAGAAAAGGAAAACACCAGTAAATTACATATTTACCAGCCCCTTCCCCACTCTCCATCCTGAAACATCCCCTGAACAGGTGGCAACCCTAGCGGTGGTGTTTGTCTCCCCCCCCCCCAGTTTTGGCTCTGCTGCTACATTTCATGATGAAAAAAAATATAGGTGTAAGTTTTTTAGCCTGCATGAAATTTATAGAGTCTATACTGTATATATATTTGAATAGTGATAAATCCTTATGTTTTGACTGCTCATTTCATTTCTTGAGGCCCTAAAATGCCAGGTCAGTACACATACCCGCAATATAATGCCTTTTTGGAAACCAATGCACAAACCAGAATCAGGAGCTAGGTCACAGAACATACTGTAGGTGATGGCCAAATGGAGAAATGTCGTAAAGGCTGCTCCAAAAAACTCAACTGAACTAGATGACCTAAAGCAACATATAAAACAAAAATGAAGTGCATACATTACTAAATGATCCATTGTAGTGAACTGTCAACTGCAACACAGACTCAAAAGGTAACAGGCAATAAGACCGAAGTTCAAAATCCTGTAGCCAGATGCTGGCTATATCATTATGCCATTCAGGGACATTTACAGATGAGACTATAATTAATCCATTTCCCCCTAGTACCCAGTGCTGTGACTGCTACTTCAAATCCTGTTAGCAGATTGGATCAAGTTCTTCTGACAGCAGAGGATCTTGGGACCTGTAGTCCTATAGCCAATTACCAGACAGCTGGCAAACGAGAAGGATGCGGGGAGAGCAGATATATTCTACAGCAAGGGACTGGCTCGCTCTCTCTTGGTGCGGGATTCAGATCTAAACATAATGGGACTGCCGTTCTCCTCCAGAGAAAGATTACTGGCCTACTGCTGTGGAACTCTGCACATCAGTTCAGCACAGCGGTGACGCTGAATGCCACACTGGGATCACATCAGCTTGTCCGCATCAGGATTGTCACTGTCCCATATTCACACAGACATCTCTGCTTGCCGCATTGCCAGGTCACCAGGCAGTCATTCTGCACATCCCTGCAAACAGCCAAGAGCCTGGGCAAGAACTCTGTTCCTAGGAGGCTGTGCTATCCATAAGACTGGTGAGCAGGTGGATGCCCAACCTATTTCTGTCATCCCTCTAGAGAAATTGCATGCAGACACCTTTACACCTCAGTACCAGGAGATCTTTGCTTTGAACAGTACCACAGTCTGTTTAACTTAATTGAATTAGTAGTATTCACTAAGGTTTATGGGCCCCACCATTGCAAGCAGAAGACAACAGATATCACCATATCTGGAACTTTAAACATCACAGGACTCAAGTTGCAATCTCTAGTAAAAGGGACCTCTTCCCTTCTAAGACCATTGTTATTCAAATTAGGGTACTTAAATCTATTTATGCCAGAGTATACACTTACATAATTCTCTTAATTTCCCATCTCGGCAACAGTGGCCTAGAAGGAGCTGATAAATCAACAAGCATTTTCTCTTACTAGTGGTGTTGCAGATTAATAGTTTAAGCTAAGGGCACATGACTGAATAATTTGTCAAACGTTGCTAATTGATCATTTCTATTTTACCACTGTTCTGTTTTATGCATTAACTGGGGTTGTACAGCATATACTAAACCCATTATTCCTGTGGTCTACGCTTTAGAACAAGTCTAATATAGAGGTGTTACTAAAAAATTGTGTCTCTTTCATTATTATTCTATACTGTTGAAATATGTCTGAACCCAGAGTGTCAGAGGCTTGCAACCACGGGGGACAAGCATTATCAAGCAGTACCTGCGGGGGTATCACTAAAATCCAACATTTTTCACTTTTATTAAACCGTATGCAATAACCACTTGTAAGGAATGAGCTTACAGGTGAAACTCGAAAAATTTGAATATCGTGCAAAAGTTCATTTATTTCAGTAATGCAACTTAAAAGGTGAAACTAATATATGAGATAGACTCATTACATGCAAAGCAAGATAGTTCAAGCCGTGATTTGTCATAATTGTGATGATTATGGCTTACAGCTCATGAAAACCCCAAATCCACAATCTCCGAAAATTAGAATATTATATGCAATCAATAAAACAAGGATTCTACATAGAACAATATCGGACCTCTGAAAAGTATAAGCATGCATATGTACTCAGTACTTGGTTTGGGCCCCCTGTGCAGCAATTACTGCCTCAATGGGGCGTGGCATGGAAGCTATCAGCCTGTAGCACTGCTGAGGTGTTAGGGAAGACCAGGATGCTTCAATAGCTGCTCTTCTGCATTGTTTGGTCTCATGTCTCTCATCTCTCTCTTGGCAATGCCAAGGTCAGGCGAGTTTGCTGGCCAATCAAGCACAGTAATCCCACGGTCATTGAACCAGGTTTTGGTGCTTTTGACAGTGTGGGCAGGTGCCAAGTCCTGCTGGAAAATGAAGTTAGCATCCCCATAAAGCCCGTCTGCGGAAGAAAGCATAAAGTGCTCCAAAATCTCCTGGTAGACGGCTACGTTGACCCTGGACTTAATGAAGCACAGTGGACCAACACCAGCAGATGACATCAGATGACCCCCAAATCAACACAGACTGTGGAAACTTCACACTGAACTTCAAGCATCTTGCAGTGTGTGACTCTTCATTCTTCCTCCATACTCTGGGTCCTTGGTTTCCAAATGAGATGCAAAAGTTGCTCTCATCAGAAGAGAGAACTTTGGACCACTGAGCAACAGGCCAGGTCTTTTTTTCTTTAGCCTAGGTAAGACGCTTCTGACGTTTGTTGTTCAGGAGCGGCTTGACAAGAGGAATACGACATTTGAAGCCCATGTCCAGGATCCGTCTGTGTGTGGTGGCTCTTGCTGCACTGACTCCAGCCTCAGTCCACTCCTTGTGAAAGTCCCCAATACTTTTGAATGGCCTTTTCCTGATAATCCTCTCCAGGCTGCGGTCATCCCTGCTGCTTGTGCACCTTTTTCTTCCACACTTTTTCCTTCCACATAACTTTCTATTAATGTGCTTTTGAGGCTTTCCCTCCTTATGGAGGGTGTCAATAATCGTTTTCTGCACAACTCTCAGGTCAGCAGTCTTTCCCATGATTGTGATTCCTACTGAACCAGACTGAGAGACCATTTAAAGGCTCAGGAACCCTTTGCAGGTGTTATGGCTTAATTAGCTGATTAGAGTGGGACACTAGCCTAGAATATTGCACCTTTTCACAATATTCAAATTTTCTGAGATTGTGGATTTGGGGTTTTCATGAGCTGTAAGCCACAATCATCACAATTATGACAAATCATGGCTTGAACTATCTTGCTTTGCATGTAATGAGTTTATCTCATATATTAGTTTCACCTTTAAAGTTGCATTACTGAAATAAATGAACTTTTGCACGATATTCTAATTTTTCGAGTTTCACCTGTACATGCTGCTTGGTGTGCTCTGGTAAATGTGCCAAGCCAGTTGCAGTATCAAGATAACTCAGCTTGCGGTTCTGTACTGTGGGCGACATTGTGTACTGGTGTCCCCAGAGAGAGGAAGGCTGTATGAAAAAATTCCAGACAGTCGTCGTTTAGAGACCAAATGGGCAATTAGTATATGATCAATTTATAACATGTTCTACCAAATATATCATCTATATCCTGCAGTGCCCCTACAATCTACTGTATGTTGTATGTAAAAACCGTATTTTGCACAAAAGAGTGGGGAAAACTGTAGGCTCATTGAAGGCAGCAAAAATAAACATAGTGTTCTGAGTCATTTCACATTGCATCACAGGAAGGAGGTTGGGGCTCTTACTGTGTTAGCAACTGAGTGTATACCAGAGGGTCTCTCACTGAAAATGTACTACTACTATATAAAATTTATAATGAATTTATAAACTAGGTATTCTGTCCCCTAATGGCTTAAATGAGGATTTAGAAAGTCACGCGATAATGTAATCTATGATTTATTTTAATAATCAGTTTTTTCAGTCTCTATGATGCTATTTATTCGAAAATCTGTATATAGCCCTACAGAGCAGACATTGCACAGCCCATATGTGCTCACCTGCTGCTTCTCTGCAAACAGGAAAGAAGAACTTTATTATAGAGAAAAGACATATAGTTTAACCATAGATAAAATACAAACGTATAAACACTGCCACCTACTGGCTGAAGAAAATATATCTAATTACTACTGATACTGATGAAGTTGTCGTAGAAAAATACATGAACATTGTATTCCAACACCCCCACTCAACAACTACTATTTATATTAGGCCTATTTTGCATCTCAGTTCTAGAAATCTGTTTCAGTTCACTAAGAGATGTAATCTCTTCATCAGCAACTCTGATCTGCTTTTGTTTCTCATGAATTGGAAGTCTTTGCTTCTCATACCATAATTCTGGCTCTGGTTTTAATGCTATATGAGTAACATAGAACAGATGTTTGGGTGGGATGCCTTTATTGCTTCTGGTGGATTTACTGATTGAAACCTCTTGTGGCCCGTTTTCTTCTTTTGCAATATTTGAATTGTCTGCGTCAATTTCCATTTCTGTGTCACTTTGTTGCTCGTCTTTATGTATTATTATAGCCAAATTTACCACCCTAACTCCTCCCACAGTTTTTACACTACATAGACAGTAATATACTGAAACATGCAGATTGTTCCCGATTGGTGTGCTATTACTTTGTGGAAGGTTTCGCCGAATGGTTCACGAAATATCTGTGTTTTTGTGGTGAAATTGGTCCCATAGGAATGAATGGCAGAATGTTCAAAACTAGAGTGGAAGCTGACAAAAGCTAGAGTGTGAGCTGAAAAATCAGGACATGATTTCTAAACGGCTATCACTCCCTCATTTTTAAGCCCACCTACACAAATCTTATATCAAAACGTTCAGCTATCCCTGCTGCCACTAAAAATGTCCACAGCTAAGCCATAGTCCTGATAGTTTTCACAATATGACCATTTGTTTGCAACTCACGCCGCCCAATGACCTTTTCACAGTTACTCCAGCCACTCCAACCACACAAGAGTTACTTAAGCCACTCCACCCAGTTACTCCGCCCACTGCAGTTGTAGACTACTGGTGGAGGCAAGAACACTTCACACAATTTTCCCAGAAATTGTAGCTTTTCTAGTTCTTTCTGCAACCCCGTTTTGTTCTGGGTTGTATGGTACAGTAGTTTCAAATATGCTATGCTTTCTGAGTGTTATATCACCTGTATATTCAGTTCCATTGTCTGTGTGCAATACACTCTGCATTTAGTCAAATTTGATGCTTACTTGAGCCAAATACTGTTCACATTTCTCTGGTAATTCACTTTTGTTGTGTAACAGATATAGTGTAGTATACCTAGAGTAATCATCTATAAAAGTGAGAAAATACCTTTTCTTTCCTGGAGTAAATTTTTCCATTGTAACGCAAAGATCTGAATGAAGTCCAGAGATTTTTTTTTTAGCTCTGCTGTTACTCTACTTTGGAAAGGCTTTTCTTGTCATTTTTGTTTTTATACAGCTGGTGCATTTCATTGTTTGATCACATGGACTTATTTTTATTCCACTTGCACAGTCATTCTCAGTTAATTTCTTGCCATGTGTGAATGCAGTTTGAATGTTTTTCCTCCTTAACAGTATTAACCACCTCATTGCAGTTCAGTTGATACAGTTCCTCTGTAATTTTAGCCTTTGAGAGTAAGATATCCCCTTTTGTGATGACAGAACTGTCATCTTGGAAGGTCACTACATTAGCTTGTTTTGTGAGCTTCTTCACTGACAAAATTTTAGTTTCAAGAGCAGGGATATACAGTTCAGGACATTTTTCACAGGTATATTTCTGATAACACTCTGGGAAATAGGACAGTAAAGAAAACTGTCTCCTATTCTTTCTGATTCCATTATTTGCCCATTAACTGTGGTGTTTTTTTTCTGTTTTACTCTGGTCAAGGCGAATAAAGAAATTTTTATTATTGGTCATGTGACTCATAGCTCCAGAATGAACACACCATGGCTGTAAAAATGAGGGACAACTTTTGGATTGAAAATCATATTCATTATCTGAAGAAAAATCAGTTTCTTTCTCTCTCTGCGACAGAGGCATTGTCACTATTAATGCTTTCTGTTTTATTCTTACATTTATCCATATGCTTGTCCTTAACATATTCCAACATCATTTTAACATCTGGATGTGCATCAAGTGCTGTGACAAGCATTTCATAAATTTCCAGGAAACCACTAAGTAATAGTGCTGCGACATTAAAATCTTTTATTTCTTCTCCTGTACCTCTAAAGTGCTCAACCATTTCCAAGGTGTGTCTTATATAATCCTGTCTTTTCATCAGCTTGGTTTTGTATAGCCTTCTGATCAAATACAGTTTATTGCTGAGATTGGCTCTTTCATACACCTTTTGTAATCCTTCCCATATTTCTTTAGCAGTTTTACACTTACATATATGCATGATTTGATCATCTTCTATGCTAAGAGAGATTGTGCTCTGAGCTTTCTGATCTTTCTCTATCAACTCATCTGAAGGGTTTTCTTATTTGATATATTTCCACGTACCTTCTCTTATTTTCAAGATTGGTAGTTCTGATTTGCTGGGTTTGCAAATGAAACCTTTGTTGCAGCTGTGTTATTGGCCATTTCTCTTTTATTCTGTGGCATTCTTCTTTCTTGCACTTCTTTTGCTGTAGCAGGCTATAACTGGGTGTCTGTATAGCCCTACAGAACAGACAGTGCACAGTCCATATATGTTCACCTGCTGCTTCTCTGCAAACAAGAACATTGTCTTTCACCACTATTTAATTATTTGATAGATGCAGAAGCATATATGTTTTTTCAAATTTTTTGTGGATCGCTGAAAATTGACACACATAAGCTACTGTCATTATATACGATTTTATTTTATCCATTGAATAATTATATATCACTGTTTACATGTTTTTATATGAATTACATTTTCTTTATTTCTGATTTACATGTTTTTTAAATATGTATATTGATAAATGAATATTTATTGGTTTAAATGCATTTATTTTAAATCAACATACAGCGGAGCATATAAACAGTTAAAGTTGTAGTCAGGTTATGGATGACTCAGCCTCCTGGCTTCTTCTATTTAAACTCCTTAGCCAGTACCCATCACATGAACTGAGAGAGGGGTCATGCCCAGAAAAGCATTCTCATAGCAACTGGAACATCATCGATCCTCCTCTGTGTGTGTTCACCCTCTTCCATATTTGTGGAGAACACGGCATGCTCTCCCAGCTCCTGTGATGCTACCTCCAAGTGTCTAGCCACATCACTTCCAGCCAGGGGCGGACTGACATCTAATGGGGCCCCCAGGCAATAGGGGATCATGGGGCCCCTGTGTCCTTGCCCAAACTCAAAAAAGCCTATGAAAAAGGTACCAGGGGCATCTCATGGGGCCCCCTACTGACCCCGGGCCCTCGGGCAGTGCCCGATTTTCCAAATGGTCATTCCGCCCCTGCTTCCAGCCATTGTGAAGTCATCTCCAAAACCCAGCAGGTGCCAGATTTTTTTTCACACAGCCTTCCTCTCTTCTGTTGACACTAAGTGCATAGTGTTGCCCACAGCACAGGACTGGGAGCTGAGCTATCCTGATACTGCAACTGCCTGGGCATGTTCAACCGGAGCACACCAAGGAGTATGTAAGCACATTCATTAAAAGTGGTTGTTGCACAAGTTTTAAAAAAAGTGAACTTTATTGGATTATGACCTACAATCTCATTGCCTATTACTTTTTGAGTCAGACTTACAGTTCACTACAATGGATCATTTAGTATTGTAAGCACCCATTTTTGGAAAGTAGAGAGTCTGAGGAGTTTAGGAAGAGATATGGTAAGTTTTTTGAAGTTGTATTTTTTTATTTTTTGCCAAAAGTCTTTGAAAAATGATGAAAGTAAATAAAATGTGTTTTTTTTCCACAAAGTTGTTCTTTTTAAAAAGTTAACTCTCACGCACAGCACGGGCATAATTACAACCCAAAACACATACTGTTACACCTCTTGAGTATGGTGATACTACATATGTGACTTTTTCACAGCCTAGCCACATAGACAGCACCTGTCAGCTTGTAGTTCACAAAAAAATACTACTCTGTGGAGCACCAGACCTGCATGGCACCAGTGATCCGCTGATCGCTGGTGCAATGCTTTACAGGCTCCTGCAACAAAAAATAATTAATGCAAATTTTTTTACCTGAAAAAAAATTTGTATTTATTATTTTTGGCCAAAAGGGGAACTTATCATTTAAGGCTTTTTAGGGGCATAAATTACAAATCTAATTTCCTGACTACCTATCACATTTTTTAGAGGCTCTGGAGCACCCACAAAATGACCACATTTTGGAAAGCAACCACTCCAACATATTTTCTAAAAGGCAGAGTGAGTTTTTTGGAACTATAATTTTTTTCCACACATTTTTGAAATGTGGAAAAAAAGTGAAAATTTATTTTTTTTAACACAAAGTTGTCAATTAATAAGGTATTTCTAAGCATGGACAGCCCAAAACACATTTTGCTACTCCTCTTGAGCATGGGGATAACACCTGTAAGGCCTTTTCAAAGTTTGGACTTAATTTGTACCAGACATTGCATCTTGTGTATCACAAACCAACACTGCATAGAAAACACTCTACTGTAACAGTAGCCTCTGTCAAGCAGGCCTAACCTACTGGTATGTGGCTGCTGCATAGCACAATGCTATAATCACTAACCAGGAAGTATAGGAGGCTAAACAGAGGGTGAACAAAATAGTTTATGTGGTTCCAATTATTCAGTTTTCTGCAGAGGATGGGTGAGAATCGTGACTTTCAGGAATGTAGTCAGTGGGACGTGCATATGGGTCAGTACTGGTGGCAGGAAGGGAGGTAGTCAGAAAACAGGCAAAAAATTGGTCCAGTCAGCAGGCAGAAACATGGTTGGTAAACAGACCAGGTCAGTTCAGGCAGAAGACAGAGAAGTGGTCAGTATGCAGGTAAAGGATCAGTCCAGACAGCAGGCAGAAACAAGGTCAATTATCAGGCCAGGGTCAGTTCAGGTGGGAGGCACAGGCAGAGGCATGGGTCAATATGCAGTAGAATATTTTGTCCCATATTTAGGGTTAGAACAGGAAAGATTTTAAATTCTTCAACTGTGATGGGATTCCACTCAAATTCATGGACATAAATAGGACTTAAATCACTGGGGATATACTGCTGGGTGTACACATTACATTGGTCTACATTTGAACTGAATAAATCTCCTGTGAAAAACAAATAAAAAAACTGGTGGGGTTTAAAATGTTCAGTTTCTGCCTGAATGCATGATTGAGCTGTAAATGGGTTTATGTTAGGTGCTGCTGAATTTTAATTTAATTGGTCCTGTACTCAGTTCATGTGATCTGCTGTGTTCAAAGGACACAGTGATCACAGGACTTGTGAGTGCCTGCTCTATGAGCCATGTATGAGTCACCAATTGCGGAGGGAATACGGGTATGTCCACCCACTATGGCACAACTCCTGTCCGGCTGTATATATACATTAGCTGGACAGAAAGTGGGTAATTACATTACACAGGCTTGTCATTCAGCTGGTGTGGATGTGGGACACACCCAAAGTGTTTTGAAAATCTTCCTCAGGAGAGTAGAGACTGTATAGACTCTACAATGTGTGACAGTGCAGTGCCCTATCTCAGTGGTAAATGGTAGTCTGGAACAGGTTTTGCAGACAACCAGTACAATGATGGTGCAGGTGTTTGCTGGGTTTTTAGGATAATCCGAACTAGGGTTCTGGGCTTCACCCTCCTGAGGAGTTTGTGTGGTTGCAAGGGAGCATCCAGAGGTGTTTGTATCTGCACACTGCAGTCTGGGACAGACAGAGGCCCACGCCGGAGGGAGCTGATGGACAGTCAGAGAGCTGAAGGAGGTGCAGGGCAGGGATGTTGTGTCAGGGGGACGAAAGAACAAGACCTGAGCAGCAGTGCTGCAAAAGAGAGCCAGGTGCCTGTACGTTACTGTATTTTGTGTTGATGGTGGAAACCCCTGTGAGGGATACTGACTGTTGTGAACTATTTCCTTCATTCTTTTTAGTAAATGTGGGCCTAGACTCACTGGTGAGGGCTACATTTGAGTTAAAGAGCCCCACAAACTTGACAAATAATATACATAAAAAGTTATAGTTTCCAGTATATTGTATATACACAGGTTAAAAGACAATCTTTGTACAATATACTAGAGTCTTGCATTAACTTACACATCAGGAACAATCTTTGTATGATGTCAGTCATAAAAACATGTACATTGCTTCACAGCATGTCCAACTTCAGATTAATAAGGTACCGTTTTCGCTGTATGATTACAGTTTTCTGGTGTACTTTTTAAGTTTTTCACTCTGATCAGGGATCACCACATTGTAGCATTAACACAGCCTTTGGTGTTGATTTACTGAAACTGGAGAGTGCATAATCTGGTGTAGCTCTGCATAGAAACCAATCAACTTCCAATTGTTTGTCAAAGCTTGATTGAAGAAGCTTACATTAAAAGCTGATTGACTACCATACACATATGCACCAAATGTTGCTCTCTCCAGTTTTAGTAAATCTAGCACTTTGGGTTTTTCATATATTGTAACATTCCCCACCTTATGGTCACTCCTGGGTTGCAGAGTGGCATTCATCACTCTTGGGCTTTACTCATTACTCCTGAGCTGCATAATAGTACTATATCAGCACTTGTGGTAGTGTACAGTAAACACTTCGGATTAAAAACTGGAATAGGAGAAAGTGAGCCTGTATTAGCCATAATATACTATACTTCCCTGCTGCCCCTAGGTTCTTGTGACTTTCCTGTTCTGAGCACTTACTGAAGGGGCCACACTAAAAATCTTGAAACAATATACTGTACACATTTTTATGGCTTACAAGATTGCTCCTATACTGGAAATTATAACTTGTTATGTATGTCATTTAAGAGTTTATACAATCTCTTCTTCCCTGATGAAGATTTTTGAAACTCGTTGGGAGTGTCCCACATCCTCACCAGTTGAATGACAAGTCTGTGTAATAAAATTAATTCAGAATTGAGAAACAATATGTTTATGCATTTATTATCAGTTGTTTTTCATAAAGGCTTTTATTTATTTTAGCTAGTAAAATAATTACTTTTACTTACGTGTATGTACAGTATACATAAAAGACAACAAAGTCCCAAACAGTGTGGTTTATATTTTATTACAGTTTTTTTGGAGGGGGGATGGTGGAATTCCTCTTAGGGTGAAATCATAGTCATTCTTTCTACAGTATCACAAGCCTTAGCAAAAATCCTGATAAACTACATCCACTGAGATTCCTCTAAAATTATTACTCACTCATAGAATGCTTTCAGGTTAGTCATACCATAAACCCTTACTGTTTGTCACCATTTTCACAGACATATACTCAAATATAGACCCTTACTATTCCCTCATATACCTTACATACTATTGATATTAGGCTGACTGGTCTGTAGTTTACATCTCAACCCTTTTTTGCATATTGGTACCATTCCAGTGGTACTGTGGATGGATTCTGTGAGGGCTGTGTCCCTCAGACACAGCACATTACAGATCAGGATATGGGCTCTCTGATTGGCCCTCCCGATTATGTGATGGCTGTGATCTGTGTAAACAGAGGCACACGCTTCTGTGTCGGCTGTAAGTGAGAGCTCAGTGGGGGGAAGCCTGTCAGTGATCTCCGTGTAGCTGATGATTTGATTGCTCAGCTATACATTGATCACACAGACTGCAGGCATCCCACATCAGTGCACCAAGCACCATCTGTCCATGTCCACAGTGCACATCAACATCTAAAACCAGTATCCCATCAACATCTGTCAAAGTGTACAGTGCACAAAAACATTTGTCAGTGTATCAATGCACAAAACCACCTGTCACAGTATACCAGTGCACGAAAACATCTGTCAGTTTACCAGTGTAGCAATGTCCTATCAACATCTGTAATAGTGTCCCATTGCAATATAAACGTCTGTCAGTGTCCCACTGCAATGTCAACATCTGTCAGTGTCCCTAGTGGACCATCAACATCTGTCAGTGTCCACTGGTGGACAATCAATGTCTGTCGCAGTGTACAAGTGCACAAAAACATCTGTCAGTGTACCAGTGCCCCACCAACATCTGTCACAGTGTACCAGTGGTGGTGTGATCATATGGTTTTAGGGCAGAGGAGACATCTGGGGTCTAATAGACCCCAGATCTTCCCATTAAGAGTACCTGCCACTACCTATTGCTATCACAAGTAATGTTTACATTCTTTTTGTGATACATTTTTTTAAAGAAACCGTGTAAAAATAATAAAATAAATACAAAAAATTTAAATGCACCCCCTCTTCCCCCTGTGCAAAAGTGAAAACACGAATTGGTCCCATATGCATACGTAAACAGCGATTGCACTACACATCGGACTACACATCGGAGGTATTGAATATCATTCTAACACCAGACCTCTTCTGTAACTCTAAACTGGTAACCAGTAAATGCTTATAAAGAGTTTTTAAATATTGTAGTTTGACATCACGCTTTAAAATTACACACGCATAAGTGTGCACAATTTTAAAGCGTGACATGTTTGGTATCTTTTTACTTGGCAAAGCACCATATTTTATATTTTACAAAAAGAATGAGTAGTATATTGTGTTTGTGTGCATATAAATTCACTAAAGTGTATTTTTTCCAAAAACATTGCTTTAAAAAAACTGCTACTTGTCAATAATGATGAATCTAGATTTGAGGGGACGTGGGAACCATGGATCAGATATATCTCCACTGCTTAATAACGCTGCAGCTGACTCTCTCATTTTCTCCCTCCCCCCCCCCTTTTTTGTTTTTTTTGTTTTGTCTTTTCCTTTTTCTTTTCTTCTCTCCTCCTTGTCTCATCCTAGATCTTTTCTTTCGATCTCCCTATTCTTAACTTTCTTCTTTTGAATTGGGGTTTTTATATTGGTGGTTAATTTCTCTGGCACTGCCCTTGGCCATCGTCTGTTGGAACGTTTGCTACCTGGTCAGCATGCTGGTTTTTATATATATGCTTATATGTTCTATGATTTTGTTTATGCTCACCATTTCGCCATGTGGGCGGAAATGTTATTGTTCCTATGCATACCACTGTAAACCAATTCTCAATAAAATATTGAAGTATAAAAAAAACTGCTACACAAATACCGTGTGCCATAAAAAACTGCAAAATCCATTTTTTCTCAAGGGCCTCTGCTAAAAAATATTTAATGTATGGGGGTTCTACGTAATTTTTTTATCACAAATACTGATTTTTTACTTGTAAACAAAAAGTGTCAGAAGAAGGCCTGGTCTTAAAGTTCACAATGTGATAATGCCTGAAGGTGCATCTTGGATGCTGGGCCTCTCTTTGTGGCTAAGCTGGGAAAATGTGTCACACTTGTGGTATCACTATACTCAAGAGGAATATCAAAATGTGTTTTAGGGTGTAATTGCAAGTATGCCTATGCCATGTGTGAAAAAATAACTTGTTAATATGACATTTTTGTGAAAAAACTGATTTTTATTTAATTTGTTAAAAACAATTCACCATGCATCTTACTAAATACCTTGGATTGTGTACTTTCCAAAAAGGGGTCATTTTGGAGGTATTTGCACTGTCCTGGCATATTAGGGCCTCAAGATATGAGATAGGCCCTCAGTACATCAGGATTGATTAATTTTCAATGATAGGTATCTTAGCTTGTAGACTCTACAACATTCACACAGACCAAAGAATGTGCACTGATTTGAGTTATTTTTACCAAAGAAATGTAGCAGTATAAATTTGTCAAAATTTATGAATAAAAATTACCATTTTGCAAAATGTTAAAGTAGAAACTATGAAAAACACATTTATTTTAATGTTCGGTCATTTTTCGTTTGTAGCGCAAAAAAATAAAAAAATGAGTGGTGAAAGCTCTATATGTGTGAAAAAATGATATAAATTGCAAATGGGTACAGTATTGCATGACCGAGCAATAGTCATTCAAAGTATGGGAGAGCTGAAAGCTGAAAAATTGGCCTGGGCAGGAAGGGGGTGAAAATGCCCAGTATTGAGGTGGTTAAAGATTAGGGATAGACGTTTGGCTACAACAGTACTACACGTCCTGAGGACATGTGGGTGTGAGCCATCTGGTCTTCATGATTTATTCACCTTCATCTTTTCAACCTTCAACATTTCAAGCCTGTTTTGGAACCGGATTTTGTTAGCAACTGAGGTATATTGAGTAGATTGGTATTAGCATTACTATTAACATTTTGTATATTGAACCCATCTTTACCATCTGTAGAAACTGAATTGAAAAAGAGAAATGTTCACTTACCTGTAAAAATATCTTAGAGTATAGTACAGGACACAGGCTGAGCATTCATATGCTCGGGGTTGTAGGCTTGTACCGTCAGGTGATGTGACACTGGCAAAGCTTTTGAAGACACGCTCCCTGGGTGCCTCCCATATAACCCTACCCCACTCCTCATGAGTTCTAAGTTTTGTAGCAAGCAATGCAAAGTAACCAGGGAATAGAAGACAGAGTGGCCTTTGTTGTGTACAGTAGTCCAAGATATGGAATTTACAGGTAAGTTTCATCTTAATTGTAGAGTGCAGGACACAGGCTGAGTGGTTATAGAGCCTTAGACATCCCCAAGCAATCAATGAGAAGATTAGGCAACAAGTAGGCAAACATACAACAAAGGGGACAACAAACCCAACTTAAGAGAGCCACTTTAAAATCATTGCAGCTGAAGACTGAACCTGCAGAAAATTAGACATCCACTTGGTAAAACTTCTGTGGTGGCCTTACAGAGGTGGACTACAAAGGCCTGGTGCTGGAACGCCTAGGAAACAGCTACCATTATGGTGGGGTGGGCACATAAAATGGAGGAGTAGTTTAAAGTGTAAGCTCTAGTAGTCAGCTGCCTGATCCAGCAAGCAATATTTTTTTTTAATCTTGACTTGGAAGCAGCGTATCACTTGTGAGGTCCAGAGGGCAAGACAAATAGGGAGTTCATCTTCCTAATAGAAGCTATTGCTTTGAGATAGATTTTAGGTTTGACTACATTTAGGAAATGAAGAGCAATATCATTAGGATACTTTACAGAATGGCACAAAGATGGAAGAACTACAGCATATCTTCACTGAGGTGTATATTTGATACCACTTTGGGAATGCCTTAGGTACAGTATAATACTATTTTGTCATTATGAAGGATGAGGAATAGTTCTTTGTAAGAGAGAGAAACCAACTGTGAGACACACCTCATCTAAGGTCATCTAAGGGAAATCCCTGATGGGTTCAAAAAGTGGTTTCTGCAGGGAAGAGAGAACCAAGTTCACGCCCCAAGGAAGCAGAGGTTGCTACAAGGGGGGCCTTATCTGAGAAACACCTTGTATAAAAGGTTTTGACAAGGAGGTGGGAAGCCAGAGATGAAAGAGTATGCACTGAAGGAAAGGAATATATTAGCCTGAACTGAAACCTACATCTGACTCTGCTCTCCAAGCCTCATTTTGATACACAAACACATTCCAGGTCTTACTTCGATCCTATAGATTGAGCTGCTGCTGGACGGCTGAATGTCTCACCTGGATCTTAACCTCTCTGGCGGTATTCCCGAGTGTAGCTTGGGGTAAAGTTTCAGTACCAAAAGCGGTAACCCCAAGCTACACTCGGGCTTACCATGCGGCGTTGCTCAGATATTCCCTGCAGTGCTTACCTTGTCCTCCGTTCCAGCGATGCGTCCCCTGCCGCAACCCCGGCCATCTCCTCCGGCTGATGCTTGCATCTGACTTCCATGTTCAGGTCCCTGCGAGCGTCGGGACGTACGGGGGCCGGAACGGAGGCAAATTTAAAAATTTTAGAAACTGTCATTTTCTTAGAAATGAATTTGACGTAGTAAAACATTACTGTATCAAACCATTTCACATACATTTTGTCCCTACTGCTTTATCCTGTGCCTTGCCTGCATTTTGACTGTTCTTTCTGCCTGGAAACTTAGAAAAGTCCATGGCGTCCAAAAAGCGTCCCTTTTGGTCAAAAGCGGTTTTAGACCGGCTAGAGAACAGCAATAGCAAATCAGAACAGCTTGCAGAATTGAGTGATAATGATTTGTGGGGAAATTCGTCATCAGACACTGAAAACAGTTTTGCAACTTTGCTCAGCGATGTGCGAACTTGGTGCTATATTTCAAATTTCAGTGTTTTTGGTTTGATTATATTATTGAATTAAATTTATTATTATATTATTATTTTTATGATCATTTATTAAATTATAATTTATGATTTTGTGTTTCAAGTTTTATCATACCCGGAATGTTTACTAGACTCTTGTTCGGACAGATTTCAGTGAGTTATTCCTAAAAATTACAGGCCTACAATAAAAAAATACATATTTCCATGTAAAAAAATGTGCCGCATTCAGCACACAAATATGGACATAATCATACCGCTAGGGAGATTAATACACCACATGATGAGTCTTTTTAACTATTTATCTTGTAAGTGCAATTTATCTATTGTTCACTAATAAATTGTCTATACTGCACTTAGAGGCGCCTTCCTCTCCTGTTCATGATAACAGCAAATAGGCTGGCAGGAAGGGGAGAGGGTGTGATCTCCACTGGGAAGTAAAGATACAGTGTTGGGGGTATCCTGGGACACACAGGTGTGAAGGTGAAATGCCTTCAGAGAGCAAGCAGATGAGAAGGGAAGGGGAGTGAGTGAAAGTGAACTGGAGGGAGTATTGTCCAGAAACTGTTATCAAGAATAGTATTCTGTCTGGCTGTGGGAAAGAGGTTTTAACCTCCCTAGCGGTCTGATTATGTCCATATTTCTGTGCACAAAGCGGTACATTTTTTTGCATGGAAATATGTATTTTTTTACTGTAGGCCTGTAATTTTTAGGAATAACTCACTGAAATCTGTACGAACAAGAGTCTAGTAAACACCCTGGGTATGATAAAATTTGAAACACAAAATCATAAATTATAATTTAGTAAATAATAATAAAAATAATAATATAATAATATTAAATTTAAATCAACAATATAATCAAACCAAAAACACTGAAATTTGAAATATAGCACCAAGTTCGCACATCACTGAGCAAAGTCGCAAAATCGTTTTCAGTGTCTGATGACGAATTTCCCCACAAATCATTATCACTCAATTCTGCAAGTATTTCTAATTTACTATCGCTGTTCTCTAGCTGGTCTAAAACCGCTTTTGACATAAAGGGACGTTTTTTGGACGCCATGGACGTTTCTCAGTTTCCAGGCAGAAAGAACAGTAAAAATGCAGGCAGGGCACAGGACAAAGCACTAGGGACAAAATGTATGTGAAATGGTTTGATACAGTAATGTTTTACTATGTGATTTTAGTGAATGTCACTTTTTGTCATTTTCAAATTTCCCGTCGTTCCACCGGATTACATTGCCGGGGACACTGCAGGAGGGACATCGCGGGAGCGCAGGACAAGGTAAGTGATCGAGGGAGCAGCGCCGCATGGTAAGCCCGAGTGTAGCTTGGGGTTCCTGCTTGTGGTACTGAAATTTACCCCGAGCTACACTCGGGAATACCGCCAGGGAGGTTAAATCAGCTGCTAGAGGCAGTGTGGATGGAACTGTGTGAGGATGAAAGGGAGCAGTACAGGACAGTGGCTGAGGTGGAAAGGAGGATACCAGGGAGGGGCGATAAAGACAGCTTAAGATAGTGAGAAACGGGGATAATGGAACTCACCTGTAATACATTGAAAAGAGCCAACCACAGTGAAGGAAACTGGGAGGAGAAAACCGCAAGAGCCCCCTGGGCAGAGTAGCAATGTAATCTGAAGCAGCCTGAAGTGAGGAGGGAGGGGGAGGTGGAGGCAGCTGCATAACACGGACTGCCAGTGCTCTGACCTTGGCTGATATCGGAACTGCACCTTACACACTGCACAAGTAGCCAGATTGAAACTGTGCCCACTGTTTTGTACAGACTGTCCCTATAAGGGATGGCTTGCAACTCTCCTCTGGGGGGTCATACCCCCTGACCCCTCCCCCATCTATGCCCCTGGTGGAGCTTTGAACTCTATTATGTACCCCTTTGAAACCACCAATTGCACTCGATCCAGTGTGTTTATGACACAGAGACAGGCAAATTGTAACAGATGTCCCCCCCATTCATTGGGAAGAGGGCTTTGGGGAAGACTTATGCCAAAAGAAAGGGTTGAACTTAGGTTTTGAATGTGAAGCCTGTGTGGAGTAATTGCTTTGCGTCTAGAAGAGATGGAGGGGGTTTTGGAATCTTCTGCTGTGGAAAATAAACCTTTTCTCTTGTGGCATCTTCAATGAATTTGTAAAGTGTCTAAACAAAAAGATGTCCACCTTCATATTACATGTCTATTCTATGAGCTTTAGCTGTCCAGACTTTCAGCCATAAGATTTTGTGCATATGAATGGAGATTAACACCGTTCTGGAAATTTGTTTCATCACATGTTCTAGGGCGAGAGTCACCAAACTATAGCTCTGCAGGTGTTGAGGAACTTTAAGTCCCATGAGGCCTTTCAAGGCTCTGACAGCCACAGGCAAGACTCCCAGAGGCATGATGGGACTTGTAGTACTTCAGCAGCTGGAGGGCCATAGATTGGATACCCTTGTTCTAGGGTATCCACACAAAAGAGCAAGACAAAGGTAATTCCTGTAACTGATCATTTAAGTCATAGTTCTCCAATACAGGATCTTGTTGGTTATTCATTGCAACTGCAGTTTGACATATTGAATAGCAGTGATAGCTGGCTGCAATGCAGGGCCTGCACGTGTGAAGAGAGCTTTTAGGAGTGTCTCAAACTTCCTATCAGCAGAATCTTTGAATGAAGGAACATCTTCAATAGGTACAGTTTGTTTAAGACTGAAATGGTAAGTGCAATGGTACGTGTAATTTTCACCTTCATGAACATTATTGTGAACTTTTGATAGGGGTCTAAGTATAAGTGAGCCTTGGAATTCTCTTTCTGTTATGTTAAATAACACTACAGGGGAATGTGACAAATAGCTCTGTGGGGGATGCCACTTCAAAAGACTCAACTGAGGTGAGAGAAAAGGAAGGCAGCTGGGAATTCCTGTTTTTCTTTAACTAAACTGACCAGTGTTCTGAGCCCACCCATTAAAGGTTAAGATATGTGGAAAGGTGTGAATTTACTTGGGTGGGTGAGTCTAGGGGTGGTCTTTTGCAAAGAGTATATAACACCAAAGGAGACTCACATCCTCTCTTTGTCCCTTGTCTCTTTGGAAGCCCAGTCATCAGGATATCTGTGTAACGTATTATTCTAGGTTTCTTTTCTGTAACTTTCTTTCCTGTAGTCATCTCTTTGTATTGGTGACATTCTGTATTTGCATTGTAATATTACTACTTTTAAAGTTATACCAGCTACATTATATTTTGTTATATTTGATTAATAGCAAGCTTCTTTTCTATGTAAATAAATTAGATCTTTATTTTTTGCACAGTTGTTATCATTTGGTATTAACATTATTGGGAATAGCCACATGAGAACTGAATAAATTCATGTTTAGACAAAAGGTTGTAATCACTTATTACATTTATAATCTTAGATAGAACCAAGTGAATAAGTGCGGTAGCAAAACCGCTAAAACAAATGATGTCCCTTGGTGAGGAAGTCTGAACGTTTGGGTAAATGTTACTTCTTGTGTGGAATACAGAGCATTATTTACATATTTCTTCGTTTTCATGTCTGTCTTCCATGTCTGTCTGAAATACCCAGACTAGTAAGCTTTGTCTAATGTTGTTTTTACCTTTTGTCTTTACTAACACTTTTGATGAGACTGATTATGAATAGTATAATTGAAATAAAATTGTACTGAGAGTGAATGAGAAAACATCCTAACTGCTCGGTTGTGCCTACTGCAGCAGGGTGTGAGTATGAATGAAAAGGGCTCTGACTGAACTCTTAAGAGGCAGTGAAATAAAATGTAGGTTTTGTGCCATTCTGCCAAAAAGCTGTTCCAGTTGACCGTCAAATAGATTAGGTCAAGACGCTTCCCAATCCTTGTGATTGAAATGCACCCGTGGGCCTAAATCACACGGAATTATCTTGTTGCGTATGAATCTGTCCTCTTTGTAATCTACTAACTGTGGATTACAAGCGTGTAGTTAGACCTGTGGACAATAGCTATATTGTAACTGCTACAAACTATACTGCAAATTGTTGTGCCTCAATTAACTGCCTACTGTACTCCAAGCACTCAAATTTTGATTATTCAAGTTTGCTCTAATCCTTCTTGGAATAATAGGAGCAATTTAGGAAAAAAATTCAGAATACTTCAGAAAAGTCCACTGGGGGGATTGAACTATTGGCAAGTTTGGGAGATCCCCAGGCTGTTTGAAGGGCTATAACCAGAACTGGGAAAAATTAAAAGTTTGTTCTGACAAGTAGTGAAAAGCAGCAACGGTGACAGGGGCGGTACCTGTCAACCCAATCATTGGCCAGAGATTAGCTACCTCTGGGGGCAACCTCTTAAGGTTGGGAAATTATTCCAGGGTCCGATATCTGTAAGGATGGGTAACAGTATAAACTCAAGGAGGGCATCTAAGTGTGGTAAACCCTGCCAACTGACCCCAAGGGAAGAGATGATAGGTAAATATGGATCCTGGGTGGTAAAATATATACATGATTGGGAGCGCTGGACTAGAATTAAGTTTTCTAAAAGAGGTCTTTTTAGGCCAAAGATTTGGGAAAGTCTCTGGTATGATCATCATAGAAAGATGACACACCCAAATGAAAGAGATGCTTGGAGTATATGGCTGTTAGAGTCAATGTCTAGGGCGGAGGCAGTGAATGTTTTTATATGGAATTTAAGGAGAAATCATTCCAAACAACACTTGAACATAGATATATGCAGGAACAGTCACAAAAGTCAAAACCCCAGAATTGTGGCAGTGATGAACAGGGGGACAATGAGCAATCGTCAGGACTGGGGCCTTATGCAGTTACACAGTCATTGCCAGTGGAATTCTCAAGCACTGATACTGACTGTTATCAGCAGTTATCCAAAAGGGAGATCAAAAAGGTAATGCCGAAAGACTGTGAGACACAGGAACAGACAAGGAAAGCAGAGAGGTAAGGCAGAGAAAGGCCAGACTGGAGTTAGAAGAACCTAGCAGGAAAAGTTGTAGTAAGCGTGCGGAAAAGACTCCACTGATCTTTGCTGCCTGTTGGATGGCTAAGCAATATGAACATTTAAAGTTGCAAAACGAATCCCTAAAGGAAGCTCTTGAAATATCCAAAAGTGACTTGAGTAGTTTAAAAATTCTGTAACTAATTCTGATGCTAGCTACCAACAGCTAACAAGAGATAACAAAAGATTACAGGAGGAAATTGATAATTTAGTGCAAAGGTTGAAGAATGCAGAAAGTGAATTGAATCAATTCTCTGTTGACTGCCAGAAGCAGCTTGCTCATTTTCCAGTTAGAGTAGATGATAAAAAGACTGATTTGGATATTTGTGAATTCAGTGGGAAATCATCCGCCCCTAGTGTATGTGCTAATATCAGTAAATCGCTGGATGGTAAGAGCACTTGTAAAGCTGCCCCTTCATCTTGTATGCAGCCAGAAAAAGTTGCTAATCAGGTGTCAGCCATTGAATCGTCTCAGTCTGAAACAAAGCCTTTGGTTAATAGATGCCAAACCACCTTAGAAAAGATCAAATGTTATGCATGTGAATTACTTGGCCACATTGCTCAATTTTGTCTATCCTCTTCTGCTGGAAAGATAGTGGAACAAAATCCATATAGGACAATGAGACGTGATTTTGAAGTGTATTCAGCACGCTTTGGAACATGGCCTAGGTCTACAAAGTATGAACAGCCTAGATCACGCGTCCCATTCCAGCATATTAAGGTAGAGAATGCACCTATACAGGCTGAGAATAAGCAACTGAAATGGGATGAATCATTAAAGGAATTTCAAACTTCCAAAATAGATTTTATGGAAGAAAAAAGAAAAAGTACAGGTTATTGGAGAAGACATGCTGGTATCTGTGGTGTCTAAAGTTTGTCTTTAAGCTTACTGTAAGAGAGTGTATATGGAGTTTATGTTGTGTTATCTGAAGTTAACTGTAATGTTTGTTTAGAGCTTCAAAAAATCTAATGTAGTCTGAGCTGCTGACAGCCCACTAACAACTGACCCCCCTCCTGTATAGCCAGGTCTGTGAGTGGAAATTACTCTATTGACATGCAAATGTACTGAGCTGAGTTAATCCTAAAAGGATGAATTTATATGTGTACTCACTATAATGTGTTTGTTTTTCTAGAAAGAAAGTTTTGAAGAATTTCTTTGGTGAAGTACAACATTTTGTAAATTAATAGTAACCCTAAAATGTTTGTTTTGAGCTGCTCATTTATTTTTTAACCATGGTGAACAATTTTTTTTCTTTGGATATTAATGGTATACCATAAACAAAATCCATGTGGTAATAATTAGTTGACGTCAACAATTTTTGTATTAGGAAAAGTGCACTGTTAAAACATCTAAAATGTTTAAAATACTCACTGTAAGCTGTGTTGGTGTTAAAAAGTCCCTAACCCTTTGTTTATTTTTTAGGAGAAAAATTTAATGTTTTATTACTACATTTTAAGGATGTTTTACCTCGCAGGTACTGTCATTGGCTTTCAGGGCTTTCTGAACAGAAGGCGATCATGGCCTACATTGACAAGAAGTGTCATTCCAAAAATTGACTTTTTCCTGTATTGTCTGTTTTCACATGTACATGTTATTGTTTGTTTATTGCCCGTTTGATCCCAATAGTAGCAGTTCCTTGAACAGTGCGCCTCGGCCCTTCAAAGAGCCCTTCACCTTGTGATACATGCGGGTATGCTGTAGTCTCCTCAGATAGTACTCATAGGTGCCCTTCCTGTCCTAAACACATAGTGTACCTCAACTAACATCACACTACAGATCTGGAGGTACTCAGAACCAAATTGGGAGGTCTGCTACACGTTGGTGAAGGGGTCAGGAAATCCAACTTGCTCTGTCCAGTACCCAGGTACAATCACAGGTGCCCCAGGATTTTGGAGGAATGATTGCCTCTTTCTTAGTGGGATCATTTCCACTTTGCAAAGACACAGGTAGGGTAGTATCCAAGTTTGCTATGAGTCATAAGGATTCGTGGATGGCTCAGTTCCATGGCTGTCAAAACCTGACTTGCACTGTCTCATCTCTGTGTCCGGTTGCAGGGACTGAACATTGTGCATATACCACAGTCAATTTGGGTACTATCCTATCGGACTTTACTGTGTTATACCCCCGAGTCCATGATGTTTTGATGGTTTGAGTCCGGACATCCTCAGATGATTGATACTGATGGGTGCTGGAGAAAGGAGGGTGTTGTGTTATGCCAAGGAAAACAGGACAGGATCAGGAGACAGCAATGCTGGCACAAAGAAAGGTCATAACTAATGGATGCTGAGGAATTGTCCCAGCCTTATTTAGAATACTTGGGACAAGAGTATTGGTGCCGGTATCAAATGTCTAGTGATGACTTATATTCTATATATGGGTGACACTGTACTCAGCGGGGCACACTACCTCGGGGAGTCTACTATACATCTCCTGTCCTTGGCATAGATATAGCGGAGACACTGGGATGTATCCCTATTACCTCAGAGAAAAGGCTTGGTCTCAAACCTGACACCCCCATACACCTACAGAAACTTTCTTTGGGATTTGGGGCAGAGTTAAAAGTTTGGTTGTTAGACTTTGGGCAACAGGTTCTAGATAGCGCCAACAGTTTGTGCAGGGTGTTAATAGGAGGGCCCAGCTCAAAGGGCTTATAATCTAAAAGCAGGGAGTGGTACAAAAGGTAATAGCTGCGGGAGAATGATCTAATGGAGCTGGCTGAGGTATAGTTTTTAGGTAGAGGCGGATGAGGGTCTCCTAAATAAATTAATTTTCTAGGATCACCTAGTGGTGAACAGGGTAGGAGCTGGCTGGACGTACTGGGGAGGGGAGTTCCAGAGGTTCTGGAGCAGTGTTGATGTTGAGCATGGGGGGAGGTAACAAGGGGGCTGGAGATCAGGATGTATTAGGATGAGTGGAGTGGACAATTTAGGTGTTATCTTGGGATCAAAGTCAATTAAGCCAAGTAACACACACATTAGAGAGAGATGCTAAGGTATGCTGGTGGGAGTTTTTTCAAGTACAATCCTAAAGCCACAGCTTTCCTAAACATCTAACTCCACCCTATTGTTCTCCTGATTTGTGTAACCCTGTTGCTCTTCCTGATGCAATTAATAATGTGCATCACTATCAGGAGAATGAACACAAAAGCTATAGGAATGTGTACCTAAAGGAGGTATCTCTTCTTGAGAAACAGAGAGGTCATTAACTCAGAAACTGCTGTCTGAAGAGCCTGATCCAACCCAGACAAACACAAAAGAATTTTGCACATTCAAGAGAGGACCCTAAAACAACATAAGGTTAAAGAAAAAGGAAACTCTTGATGTTCTTTGTTTAATTTTTTCCCCTTTTTTATTGTTTTTTGGTTTGTTTTGTTTTAGTGAGAAGCCTCTAAATTGGAGTAATAAAGTGCAGTCAGGCTTATCTAAATTCTAAAAGTTTTTAAATTTTTTTTCTCTCTCCATTTTTTCGTGTACCTGCCCTGCAAATATACTGTTGATTATTAGTATGGCGGAGGAGTTGTCTATTGTCAACTGCTGCAATTGTTGCAATGTTTTTGCATTTTAATGCAGTTACCAACAGTTTTTCAAGGCGATTATATATACAGTATATATATATATATTTTTTGGATTTTTTTATTTTTTCACCTTTCTCATTTTTGATATTTTAGTATGAATACAAATTCATTGCTTTTTATTCTTCTATCATTTTGTTTATGCTTTTGCTTTTATTACTCTTCCCTCCTTTCTTTTTCCTTGTTTAAGCAAATAATTTTTTTCATAACTTAAAATTAGAAGATAAATGAGCTGTGAATTATAAGGTTGTGGCATTCGTGCCCGACTCAGCTTCAAGAGTCCGGCGGGGATCCACAGGCTTAGAATTGCTTCCTGCAGACATCCCTCAATCTGCCTACGGCTTCAACCTGAGCCCTGTGAGCGGGTGGGGAGAACCCAGGGACTGAGACCTGGCAATAGCATGTCTGGCTGTTGCTCAGACTCTGCATCCTGTGAGGATCCCACTTTACCTGCCCACATTAAGACCCCTATGCTTAATAACCTTTAAAGTCCCAACTGCTGCTCCAATCATGACTTCCCCCAATATCTGTATACTGACATTCTCCTTTTTTTGTATCCATGTATGATTGTCTGGAGGCCTACCCTAACACCACCTGAAGAAACAAGAACAACCACCATGCCATCTCTTGACGCAAATGTGCAAAAACTAGACCTTCCTTAACTATCTTTCACCATGCTGAGCATTGCCATCTTGTGGTCTGATCCAATCTTTGCAAACATCGCACAGTGTTCCCAAGCTACGGGACAAAAGATATCAGGATCCCGCCATTGATGTTGAAATTCCATCCTTCCAAGGCAGAGGGACGATGAAACATGCAGCACAGACATTCATGGTCCGAATGTGAGGTCTCGGAGGCACCAGGACTTCTTTGTTTGCTCAGGCTCAAGTTCATTAGAACAGATAAGGAGTTCCATCGTGCTCAAGAAAGAAGAGGAGGCTGCAGTGGTGGTGGGGGGTTGGGCCTTCAGGGCTGTCATGGGTGGGTACAAAATCATTGAACACAAATTCCCCCTAAAGTTCACAAATGAACTTTAGGGGGAAATGTAATGGCTATTTTGGGCCTATAGTAATTTTCACCTTCATGAACATTATTGTGAACTTTTGATAGGGGTCTAAGTATAAGCTAGCCTTGGAATACTCTTTCTGTCATGTTAAATAACACTACAGGAGAGTGCGCATGTGCGAGCGGCCGGTTTGCATGTCCCGGAACTAGCTCCGCACACCCCTGGCGCCAACAATGGCTCATACACGGGCACCGAACCCCCACTGCTCCCCGGGCTCTCCCTGGACCTAAACCAGACCCCGGGGCTCTGGAATCATGCCAGGGCAGACTGCAGGGAGAAGCCGCAGCGGCTCCCAGTTCTTGCTCCCTGCAGGGAGCAGGGGATCCAAGACGGCACCTGGCTCGGCGACCACGGCCCTTTCTGCCTCATCAGCTTCTCACAAGGCTGCACCTCTCCCTCAGAGGATGAAATTGGGCCCTTCCCCCATTACTGGCCAGGAGCGGACAGCAGCAGCTCCACCATCTGGGGTGAGTGAATCTCCACGGCCCCCCCCTCGGTCGCCTTCCAGCCCTGCAATACCTGAGTCCCTGGCTTCGGCCTGCTCACTAGGCCGCAATTCCCCTGCCTCTTCCCTATTGGATAGCAAGATGGCGGCCATATTTTTTAGCCAAAATAGCCTGGAGCTTGAAACTGACAGCCCTGCTCATTCACCAGTAATTCTTCCAGACCCACCACAATACTCAGGGGATGCAACCCTAACAGCTTGGTTCGCTGATTTACTGCAATGCGAACTGAATAGAGCTACAACAAAATTGGCGGCTGACCCAAGGCAGGATTTTCAGGAATTGGGCCAACGTCTGGACAGTATTGAGTCTAAAGTTGATACGACAGTCCATAATGTATCCCAAAATTCTAATATGATTACCGACTTGCAAGATCGCTTGGAGGAAGCTTACTCGAAAATTGATAATTTGGAAAATCAGGCTAGACGCTACAATTTCCGCATTCGAGGGCTCCCCGAGTCAGTCAAAGAGCTCACTAGCTGCGCACAAACCCTCATGCGGTCTGCATTACCCGATATTGATGATCTTCATACAGAAATTGATCGTATCCATAGAGCATTGATTCCCCCTAGACAAGGTGAGCCTCCTAGGGATATCATCGTAAAGCCACACTTTTTTCAGGTCAAGGAAGCGGTTATGAAGTATAAATAATCCAAAATCCTCCTGCGCTATAAATGGCAAACAACCAACCTTAAGCTGCCAACACTCACCTACTAATACCTAGTGCAGTGTGAACTCCATAAATAAATAAATAGTGTGGCGCTCAAAATAAATAAATAAATATATATAAATACAAATAAGTGACCAATTCATATATTGTAATCTCAAAAATACTCCACAACTAGCATAGACTAAAATTAATTAAATGATAATTTATAATTGTGTATCATATAGAACTCAGGTGATCACACTCTAAATTAATCAAGTGTCTCAAATAAAATATCGTGCTTAAAAATGACAAAATGGTGACCAAAATTGTGTACCAACCTACATGAAGATAAAAAGTGCTAAAGTGCCAAAAATAGTGCAAAAAAACGTTTGTCCAATCTTTCTAAAAATCAATTGAAAACAATGTCCATCAGGTGATAAATAAATTCATTCATGCAATGTATAGTGATAATCAATTGGTGATTTGTGCCAAAATCTTCTCCTAACGGTGGCTAGATTGCCTCCTCACCTCCTCCCAGTGACCCCTAAGGGCCAGCAGGCTTGCAGGATCACCCTGGATCCTTAATTCAAATAGGCCAGCAGCTTTCCTCCTTCATTGGATTTCTTTATGGGCCTCCTATTTCCCTTGTTCAGCCAAGGTGTCTCTGAAGAACAATGGCTCACCAATCCAGTGAGCCAAGAAAGAAAACACCCTCTAAGTGTAGTATTATATGACTCCTTTATTAAAAGATTGAAGTAACATCACTCACATTCCCTGGCAGTCCTCCCTCCTCACCGATGTGTGGGTACACTGCATGTGAATGGGACTTCCTAGGTGTAGCAAGATGGCGTCGTACGCCGGAAGTGCGTCACCGCGCACCGGAAACTGCGGACTCGCAAACCTACGCGTTATGTCACTGTCAACTCGTGACTTCCTCGGGGTATCGCATGACAGGCGCAGTAACTCCCTTTATACCGGACCTATCCACTCACATCAATCGCGGCCCGCCTCGTACATACTCGGCGGTAACCGCGCCATTTTCTAGAAGACTATCCTTATTCTAACCGTGGCCATTTTCTTGGTGTCCTCCTATACCATTAATGCCGCATCTCACTGAATGGGAACATATTTTTTTTTTTTAAATTACTGATCACATAGGAAATCTACATATAATAACCTAAAAACCATGGAGTCCTAATAATTTTATTACTGATATATTATATTGATTTTGAAATAAGAAAAAAATAAAAACTTTAATACATCTCAATAATCTGATCTCTCAAAATCAATATAAAAAATTTAAAAAAAACTATGTAAAAAATTTTTTTTTACAATTTTTTTTTTTATTTAAAAATAGGGGATAAGCTTGCGGGGATATCCCTATAAAATCGACACTCATATTACTTTAATAAAAAAAATATATTTTATTAAAAAATATTAAAAGATAATTTGATACTACTACACACTCCCTTCATCATGTAATCTACCCACACATTTACAAAGTTAAATCTACCTTAAATAAATCAATTAAAATTTTCATATTACATAATTAAACCGATCATACATATATAGTAGATAACCTTGATTCCAATCAGTACGAAATCCTCCATATAAAACCCACAATATAAAAATAGGTAAAATAAGAACAACAACATATAGCACCTATACGTACCAGTATACATATTCATATAAATATCAGAAAATTGTACAAATATGACTTCAAAAATCACTGGGAAGGGTCCACCATATAATCAGAGGCCTTATTTTCAAAATTATAGGCCTAACTATTATCCAGTACCCAATCAATATCCCCTTCCCAGACCATATTATCGTAGGATGCCCAATGTAAATGTGTATGAGAGACAGTACCCTGATGGGAGGTGGGACTATCAGAGACAAGAAGAAAGGAGCCCCATCCCAATGTTTAACAGGTTTGATCCATTGAGGCCTGATTATCCTCTAGGGGATTTTTTAGAGAGGGATTTAGGGGGGAGGAGTACTCCGAGAGAAGGATGGAGAAGCCCAGGAAGAGGAGGGGATGCAGGGCAGGTTACCAAAAACAAAAGAGAATAGTAGGGGAAGGGGTATTTAATGTGAGTGGAATTACTTTATCCAAGGAAGAATTGTTGGTCCTAGATAAGGGCCTTAAATATGCCCCCCTGCACCTGCAAATAAATTCAACATTTATATTGACACTCAGAAATTTATTAGGAAGCTTAATATTAAAAAATATTTTTTAGGACAACCAGGGGCCAAGAATGTTTTAAGTAATGCCCGAGTAGTAAAATCACCCACACGAATTTTAAAAACAAATCACTTTTTAACCCTCAGATTTCAAACAATAGTCAAATTGATGCTTTTAAAAAAATGGTAACCAATGATTTGGAAAAATTGGTTATCCCCAAGACTATTAGGAATATTGGCATGGAGATAGGTATTAAGAAATTGAGTAAGAGGGATGATTTAGTCATTAGACCAGCGGACAAGGGAGGAGGTATTGTGATCTTGTCAAAAGAATATTATATGAGTGAATTAGCCACTCAGTTGGAGGATATTCATACCTATCTGATATTAACAAAAAACCCTACGATGCAATATAAAAAAGAATTAGAACTATTAGTCAAAAGGGGAGTAGAGAAAAGTATTTTAAACAAAAAGGAAGCCAGATATCTAGTACCAGATACGTGTAGAGTACCGGTTATATATACCGTTCCCAAAATCCACAAAGATGAAAAAAATCCACCAGGGAGGCCAATAGTAAATGGCATACAATCGGTCCTGGCTAGAATGGGACAATACATTGATGAGTTCTTACAACCAGTGGTAAAGAAAATGAAATCATATCTGAGAGATACGAAGCAACTCATACAAACATTGAATGAATTTAAAGGTGGACAAGAGCTTTTTCTGGCTAGTGCGGACGTATCCTCACTGTACACTATTATTAGCCATGATGATGCACTGGAAGCAGTAAGTTGGGGACTCAGGACATACAGTGATTTATCTTGGACCCAGAGAAAATATGTATTAGATTGTCTGGAGTTTTGTCTGAGCCACAACTATTTCTGGCATGACAATAAATACTACAAACAGATAAAAGGAGTAGCGATGGGTGCAAGATATGCGCCGAGTGTGGCAAATATTTTTATGGGATATTGGGAAAGTAAAGACTTATACCAAGATTACACAGAGGAATTGAAAGTTTATAAAAGGTATATTGATTATTATTTGGGAGGGGGAGTTGACCACCTTATCAGCATTTTTGAACAAACTTAATGATAACGGAAAAAATATTAGATTTACGTGGGAGTTTAGTAATAAAGATATTAATTTTTTGGATCTTAATATTAGGTTAAGTAATGGCCATATCACTACTAAAACTCACTTTAAAACGGTTGACCGCAATGGGTATATCCCTAGGGGGAGTTGTCATTACCCGCCTTGGATATTTAATATCCCCAAAGGCCAGTTTGTTAGAATTAGAAGGAACTGTACCTATGCATATGATTATTTTCAACAAGCTGAAATATTGGGATCCAGATTTATTGAAAAAGGTTATTTGAAAGAAGATATAGAACATAGAATAAAGGAAGTGGGTAATATTGACAGGGAGAATTTTTTGGTAGACAAGACTAAGGATAAACAGATAGATTCACAGACTGCGGTTATCCTAGATTTCAATATTCACTATAAAAAGATAGAAAGTATTTATAAGAAGTATTGGAATATTCTTAAATTGGATCCAGTTATAGGAGAGTCATTACCAGACGGCCCTAGATTCATCTATAGGAGAGCGCCCACAATTAGGTCAAAGGTGGTTAGGAATGTATTAGACCCCCCCAAAAATAATTACATCACATTCCTTAATGAAAAGGGTTTTTTTCCGTGCAGGAATTGTTTTACCTGTGTAGTCACAAAACGACAGAATAAACGAAGGAATAATTTTATTGCCACTGCTACTGGTCAGGTATATCAGATCTATGAATTTATATCGTGCAAAACAGAAGGAGTTGTGTATTGCCTAGAGTGTGATTGTGGACTCCAATACATAGGCAGAACAAAGAGGCCTTTGTGGAAAAGACTCAGAGAGCACGTCCAGAACATTAACAAGGGATTTCCGAAACACAGTGTCTCTAGACATTTTGCCAAGTATTACAATAAGGACCCCAGTACATTAAAATTTTGGGGGATTGAAAAGTTTAAGAGCTATCGGAGAGGAACCAATAAAATAAAATCCCTAAGCAAGGCGGAGACCAGGTGGATTTATTATATGAACACTCAGGTCCCCAAAGGGTTAAATGTCGAATTTGACTTAAATTGCTTTATCAGTGATTTTTGAAGTCATATTTGTACAATTTTCTGTTATTTATATGAACATGTATACTGGTACGTATAGGTGGTATATGTTGTTGTTCTTATTTTACCTATTTTTATATTGTGGGTTTTATATGGAGGATTTCGTATTGATTGGAATCAAGGTTATCTACTATATACAGTGGGGCAAAAAAGTATTTAGTCAGACACCAATTATGCAAGTTCTCCCACTTAAAAAGATGAGAGAGGCCTGTAATTGGCATTATAGGTAGACCTCAACTATGAGAGACAAAATGAGAAAAAAAATCCAGACAATCACATTGGCTGATTTGGAAAGAATTTATTTGCAAATTATGGTGGAAAATAAGTATTTGGTCACCTACAAACAAGCAAGATTTCTGGCTCTCACAGACCTGTACCTTCTTCGTTAAGAGGATCCTCTGTCCTGCACTCATTACCTTTATCAATGGCACCTGTTTGAACTTGTTATCAGTATAAAAGACACCTGTCCACAACCTCAAACAGTCACACTCCAAACTCCACTATGGTGAAGACTAAAGAGCTGTCAAAGGACACCAGAAACAAAATTGTAGACCTGCACCAGGCTGGGAAGACTGAATATGCAATAGGCAAGCAGCTTGGTGTGAACAAATCAACTGTGGGAGCAATAATTAGAAAATGGAAGACATACAAGACCACTGATAATCTCCCTCGATCTGGGGCTCCACGCAAGATCTCACCCCGTGGGGTCAAAATGATCACAAGAACGGTGAGCAAAAATCCCAGGACCACACTGGGGGACCTAGTGAATGACCTGCAGAGAGCTGGGACCAACGTAACAAAGGCTACCATCAGTAACACACTACGCCGCCAGGGACTCAGATCCTGCAGTGCCAGACGTGTCCCCCTGCTTAAGCCAGTACATGTCCAGATCCGTCTGAAGTTTGCTAGAGAGCATTTGGATGATCCAGAAGAGGATTGGGAGAATGTCATATGGTCAGATGAAACCAAAATACAACTGTTTGGTAGAAACACAACTCATCATGTTTGGAGGAGAGAGAATGCTGAGTTGCATCCAAAGAACACCATACCTACTGTCAGGAATGGACTGGCCAGCAATGGTGGGACTCACCTGCCTTTTGATCTGCAGTACCAGGGCTGGCCAGCGGGTGCTCCCAGCAATCAGAGACTCAACCTTTCAGCCAGCTAACACCTGGAACTGATGATACTGGTGTATTTAAGGGATGGCCAGACTTGCAGACTCTGCCTTGGTGTTGTGTTTGTCCTGGGCCCTGTATCTGTCCTGCATCCTGTTTCTGTTCCTTTGCTGACCCTGCCTGATCTGAACCGCTGCTGACTTCTCCTGCTCTGATCCCGGCTCGCTCCTGACCATCCCTCTGCCTGACCCTCTGTACCATGCTGCTTGCTACCTGTTCTGATCCCTGGCTTGTGACCCTGACCATCCCTCTGCCTGACCCTCTGTACTACGCTGCTAGCTACCTGCTGAACCTGGCCTGTGACCCCGACCCATCTCCGCTTGCTCCCCCTGTACCTACCTGCCCTATTGATATTGACCCGGCCTGCCTGACGACGCTTGCTTGTATGTACTGTTATCTGTGGGTGGTTGGTTTGGTTTGTTTGCACTGTATTATGTTTTAGTATTGCACTGCGTTTATGTTTGTATTGTTAGTGTTAATAAATTATATTGTTTATCACATATCTGAAGTCTGCGTTTCCCTGCGTCAGTCACACACCTCTGGTCACACCTGGGAGCCCTGACATTACACCAAGGCCAATCCTGACCAGAAGTGGCTGCACAGGGAAGCCATCTTGGCTTGTTGAGGGGAAGGATGGATCTGGATGAGGTTGCGTATTTATATCTGCTAGTGTTTGATGACAGGGAGTATGCTTATCAAACTCTGAAGGAGTATACCCGGGATGAACTGCTAGACTGTATACGGCTCGCTCATGTTCTAGTAGATCAGGGCACAGAGTTCTCTGAGGTGCAGCCTTTGATTGAGATTTGTGCTGAGTTGGTTTCATCTGGTACCCCTGAATGCAGGGATGAATTTTTGCCACCATTTAGTGCAGACCAGGTAGAGTCCCTAGTATGGTTATTAGAGGATGATGTGGGTTACTTTCTGGAGCGTTATTCCACATGTTCACCACAGATACTAAGAGATTGTATAAACGCAGTGCAGTCTTTGGTCAGACAGGCTTTGTGTAAGCTCAGCTTTGTTCAACCCATACTGCAGACATGGACAGACTTGTTGCACCCAGCCTCAGTCAGCTTACAAAAACCCAGTCCTGCTTCTAATCTATTTCCTCAAAACTCTATTCCTGCATTCCCAACAGCTCCTCCTGCCCTGCTATCTACCGCATGTCAGTACCCTGTTCCCACTCGCTGCACCTATCCTGCCTTTAACCCTGTAAAAAAGCCCTCTGTAGCAACTGCTCCCTCTCCTGTTCCATCCTCCAGTTCTTCTCTGTCTCCAGCTGCTCCATTCGTTTGCAGACCTGCGTTTACTTGCAGTGCTCCAGTAGTTAAAACCAGAAAAAAGCGAAAATTCTTTCCAACCAATACCATCCTGCCAGTATCCAAACCGGTGAACCTGCCTTCCGGGGTTCAGCCTGAAGCCTCTACTCAGCCTGAATCCTCTACTCAGCCTGATGCCTGTACTCAGCCTGATGCCTGTACTCAGCCTGATGCCTGTCGCCCCGCCTGGGGGTCCGGCGCCCGCCGCCCCGCCTGGGGGCCCGATGCCTGTTGCCCCGCCTGGGGGCCCGGCGCCCCGCCTGGGGGCCTGATGCCTGTCGCCCCGCCTGGGGGCCCAATGCCTGTCGCCCCGCCTGGGGGCCCGGCGCCCGCCGCTCCGCCTGGGGGCCCGATGCCTGTCGCCCCGCCTGGGGGCCCGATGCCTGTCGCCCCGCCTGGGGGCCCGATGCCTGTCGCCCCGCCTGGGGGCCCGATGCCTGTCGCCCCGCCTGGGGGCCCGGCGCCCGCCGCTCCGCCTGGGGGCCCGATGCCTGCCGCTCCGCCCGGGGGCCCGGTGCCTGCCGCTCCACCCGGGGGCCCGGTGCCTGCCGCTCCGCCCGGGGGCCCGGTGCCTGCTGCTCCGCCTGGTGGCCCGATGTGCCTCTGCCCGGAGTCCAGCCCGATGTGCCTCTGCCCGGAGTCCAGCCCGATGTGCCTCTGCCCGGAGTCCAGCCCGATGTGCCTCTGCCCGGAGTTTAGCCCGATGTGCCTCTGCCCGGTGTGCCTCTGCCCGATGTGCCTCTGCCCGGTGTGCCTCTGCCCGGAGTCCAGCCCGATATGCCTCTGCCCGGAGTTTAGCCCGGTGTGCCTCTGCCCGGTGTGCCTCTGCCCGATGTGCCTCTGCCCGGAGTCCAGCCCGATGTGCCTCTGCCCGGAGTCCAGCCCGATGTGCCTCTGCCCGGAGTCCAGCCCGGTGTGCCTCTGCCCGGAGTCCAGCCCGGTGTGCCTCTGCCCGGAGTCCAGCCCGGTGTGCCTCTGCCCGGAGTCTAGCCCGGTGTGCCTCTGCCCGGAGTCCAGCCCGGTGTGCCTCTGCCCGGAGTGCCTCTGCCCGGAGTCCAGCCCGGTGTGCCTCTGCCCGGAGTCCAGCCCGGTGTGCCGCTGCCCGGAGTCCTGCCCGGTGTGCCAGTCTTTGATATCCCGCCAGTTACCAGACCCGGGCGGTGGAACATATTGCCCAGCTAGGACTGTTTGGAGCGTCCTGAGGCCGCTCCTTGAGGGGGGGGTACTGTCAGGAATGGACAGGCCAGCAATGGTGGGACTCACCTGCCTTTTGATCTGCAGTACCAGGGCTGGCCAGCGGGTGCTCCCAGCAATCAGAGACTCAACCTTTCAGCCAGCTAACACCTGGAACTGATGATACTGGTGTATTTAAGGGATCGCCAGACTTGCAGACTCTGCCTTGGTGTTGTGTTTGTCCTGGGCCCTGTATCTGTCCTGCATCCTGTTTCTGTTCCTTTGCTGACCCTGCCTGATCTGAACCGCTGCTGACTTCTCCTGCTCTGATCCCGGCTCGCTCCTGACCATCCCTCTGCCTGACCCTCTGTACCACGCTGCTTGCTACCTGTTCTGATCCCCGGCTTGTGACCCTGACCATCCCTCTGCCTGACCCTCTGTACTACGCTGCTAGCTACCTGCTTAACCTGGCCTGTGACCCCGACCCATCTCCGCTTGCTCCCCCTGTACCTACCTGCCCTATTGATATTGACCCGGCCTGCCTGACGACGCTTGCTTGTATGTACTGTTATCTGTGGGTGGTTGGTTTGGTTTGTTTGCACTGTATTATGTTTTAGTATTGCACTGCGTTTATGTTTGTATTGTTAGTGTTAATAAATTATATTGTTTATCACATATCTGAAGTCTGCGTTTCCCTGCGTCAGTCACACACCTCTGGTCACACCTGGGAGCCCTGACACCTACTGTGAAGCATAGGGGTGGCAACATCATGCTTTGGGGCTGTTTCTCCCCAAAAGGACCAGGACGACTGATCCATGTACAGGACAGAATGAATTGGGCCATGTACCGTGAGATTTTGAGTGCAAACCTCCTTTCATCAGCAAGGGTATTGAAGATGAAACGTGGCTGAGTCTTCCAACATGACAATGATCCCAAACATACCGCCCGGGCAGCGAAGGAGTGGCTTCGTAAGAAGCATTTCAAGGTCCTGGAGTGGCCTAGCCAGTCTCCAGATCTCAACCCCATAGAAAACCTTTGGAGGGAGTTGAAAGTCCGTGTTGCCCAGCGACAGCCCCAAAACATCACTGCTCTAGAGGAGATCTGCGTGGAGGAATGGGCCAACATACCAGCAACAGTGTGTGCCAACCTTGTGAAGACTTACAGGAAACGTTAGACCTATGTCATTGCCAACAAAGGATATATAACAAAGTATTGAGATGAACTTTTGATATTGACCAAATACTTATTTTCCACCATAATTTGCAAATTCTTTCCAAATTAGCCAATGTGATTGTCTGGCTTTTTTTTCTTATTTTGTCTCTCATAGTTGAGGTCTACCTATGATGCCAATTACAGGCCTCTCTAATCTTTTAAAGTGGGAGAACTTGCACAATTGGTGTCTGACTAAATACTTTTTTGCCCCACTGTATGTATGATCGGTTTAATTATGTAATATGAAAATTTTAATTGATTTATTTAAGGTAGAATTAACTTTGTAAATGTGTGGGTAGATTAAATGATGAAGGGAGTGTGTAGTAGTATCAAATTATCTTTTAACCATTTCAATACCGTGCAATTTTACACCTTCCTGCACAGGCCATTTTTCAGGTTTCAGCGCTCTCACACTTTGAATGACAATTGCGCGGTCATACAACACTGTACCCAAACTAAAATTTTATAATTTTCTTCACACAACTAGAGCTTTCTTTTGGTAGTATTTAATCACCGCTGGGGTTTTTATTTTTTGCTAAATTAACAAAAAAAGACCAAAAATTTTGAAAAAAAAACCACATTTTTCTTTGTTTCTGTTATAAAAGTTTACAAATAAATAATTGTTCTTCATAAATTTAGGCCGAGATGTATTCTGCTACATGTATTTGGTGAAAATAACCCAAATTAGGATGTATTTTTTAGTTTGTAGGAAAGTTATAGAGTTCACAAACTATGGTATAGATCTGAATATTGATCAATCCTGAAGTACTGACAGCCAATCTAATTTCTTGAGGTCCAAGAATGTCAGAATAGTACAGATATCCCCAAATGACCCCTTTTTGCAGAGTAGACAGTCCAACGTACTTCATAAGAGGCATGGCGAGTTTTTTGAAGTTGTATTTTTTTGTCATAATTTTTTGGAAAATGAAAAAATTATTTTCACTATTTTTTTTTTTACATACTGTCACCAGTGCAGTACAGCGTCATCATATAACTGGCATGGCGGTGAACAGGGACACTGACTGGTGACAGTATGAAAAAAAAAAAATATATATATTTTTTTTAATTTTTTTTAATTTTTTTATTATATTTAATTTTTTATTACATTTTTTTTATTTTTTTTAAGATTTTTTTTTCATATTTTACTATGACCAAAGTAGTACAATGTTACCATAGTAACATTGTACTACTTTGGGGAAGTGATCAGTATTTTTTTTTTTTTTTTTACACAATTTGCTTATAGCAAAGAATTACTTTGCTATAAGCAAGCATTTACCTGAATGAAATCGATTCATTCAGCTTTTTTTTTTTTTGTGCTTAGCTGTGATTTGGTCACAGCTAATCACATGACATGTGCATGTGATTAGCTGTGACCATTCACAGCTAGGCACTAGTATACAATGGATGGCATCATGAATGAAGCCATCCATTGTATACAACTGTCATGTGACCTGCTGTGATTGGTCACAGCAGGTCACATGGTACCAGCAACGGGAGCCGGTACTCGGATCTGTCATCGGCCGTGTCCGAGGTGCACGGCCGGTGACAGATGGTGCTGCTGCGCAGCTCTGCATTAGCGCAAACTGCGCATGTGCGGGAGCACGCCAAATGGCGTGCACCCAGAATGCAGGAACACTTTTGAAGCCGCCAAACGGCCATTGGCCGGGCGGCTAATGGTTAACCACTTGAGCCCCAGAGGATTTACCCCCCTTAATGACCAGGCCTTTTTTTGCTGTTTGGCGCTGCACTAATTCAAATGATAATTGCGCGGTCATGCAATGCTGTACCCAAACAAAATTTACGTCCTTTTTTTCACACAAATAGAGATTTCTTTTGGTGGTATTTGATCACCTGTGCGCTTTTTATTTTTTGCGCTATAAACAAAAAAACCACAAAAATTTTGAAAAAAAACAATATTTTCTACTTTCAGCTATAAAAAATATATCGTAAACTCAAAGTTAGTCATAAATTTAAGCCAAAATGTATTCTGCTACATGTTTTTGGTAAAAAAAATCCCAATAAGTGTATATTGATTGCTTTGTGTGAAAGTTATAGCGTCTACAAACTATCGTATAGATGCTGTAATTTATGCCTTTTTTTGCTATACAGCGCTGCACTAATTCAAATGATAATTGCACGGTCATGCAATGCTGTACCCAAACGAAATTTACGTCCTTTTTTTCACACAAATAGAGCTTTCTTTTGGTGGTATTTGATCACCTGTGCGCTTTTTATTTTTTGCGCTATAAACAAAAAAAACACAAAAATTTTGAAAAAAAAACAATATTTTCTACTTTCAGCTATAAAAAATATATCGTAAACTCAAAGTTAGTCATAAATTTAAGCCAAAATGTATTCTGCTACATGTTTTTGGTAAAAAAAATCCGAATAAGTGTATATTGATTGCTTTGTGTGAAAGTTATAGCGTCTACAAACTATGGTATAGATACTGTAATTTATGCCTTTTTTTGCTATACAGCGCTGCACTAACTCAAATGATAATTGCGCGGTCATGCAATGCTGCACCCAAACGAAAATTACGTCCTTTTTTTCACACAAATAGAGATTTCTTTTGGTGGTATTTGATCACCTGTGCACTTTTTATTTTTTGTGCTATAAACAAAAAAACCACAAAAATTTTGAAAAAAAACAATATTTTCTACTTTCAGCTATAAAAAATATATCGTAAACTCAAAGTTAGTCATAAATTTAAGCCAAAATGTATTCTGCTACATGTTTTTGGTAAAAAAAATCCCATGCATTAGCGGGCAAACTGGCGCTATCTAGGAGGGGCGCTAACACTATCGGAAGTCACCAGTGACACTAATACAGTGATCAGTAAAAATCTGTTCACTGTAATCAATGACACTGGTGACAGGGCAGTGAAGGGGTTAACCGGGGTGGGGGGGAGGGGGGCGATCTAGGGGTTAAATGGGATTTCTGGTGCACTAGCGGGCAAACTGGCACTATCTGGGAGGGGCGCTAACACTATCGGAAGTCGCCAGCGACACTGATACAGTGATCAGTAAAAATTGGTTCACTGATCAGTGACACTGGTGACAGGGCAGTGAAGGGGTTAACTGGAGGGGGGGGGTGATCAAGGGGTTAAACGGGATTACTGGTGTACTGGCGGGCAATCTGGCGCTATCTGGGAGGGGCGCTAACACTATCGGAAGTCGCCAGCGACACTGATACAGTGATCAGTAAAAATCAGTTCACTGATCAGTGACACTGGTGACAGGGCAGTGAATGGGTTAACTGGGGGGGGAGATTAAGGGGTTAAATGGGATTACTGGTGTACTAGCGGGCAATCTGGCGCTATCTGGGAGGGGCGCTAACACTATCGGAAGTCGCCAGCGACACTGATACAGTGATCAGTAAAAATTGGTTCACTGATCAGTGACACTGGTGACAGGGCAGTGAAGGGGTTAACTGGGGGGGGGGGTGATCAAGGGGTTAAACGGGATTACTGGTGTACTGGCGGGCAAACAGGCCCTATCTGGGAGGGGCGCTAACACTATCGGAAGTCATCAGCGACACTGATACAGTGATCAGTAAAAATTGGTTCACTGATCAGTGACACTGGGTGACAGGGCAGTGAATGGGTTAACTGGGGGGGGAGATTAAGGGGTTAAATGGGATTACTGGTGTACTAGCGAGCAATCTGGCGCTATCTGGGAGGGGCGCTAACACTATCGGAAGTCGCCAGCGACACTGATACAGTGATCAGTAAAAATTGGTTCACTGATCAGTGACACTGGTGACAGGGCAGTGAAGGGGTTAACTGGGGGGGCGATCAAGGGGTTAAACGGGATTACTGGTGTACTGGCGGGCAAACTGGCGCTATCTGGGAGGGGCGCTAACTCTATCGGAAGTCATCAGCGACACTGATACAGTGATCAGTAAAAATTGGTTCACTGATCAGTGACACTGGTGACAGGGCAGTGAAGGGGTTAACTGGAGGGGGGGGTGATCAAGGGGTTAAACGGGATTACTGGTGTACTGGCGGGCAATCTGGCGCTATCTGGGAGGGGCGCTAACTCTATCGGAAGTCGCCAGCGACACTGATACAGTGATCAGTAAAAATTGGTTCACTGATCAGTGACACTGGTGACAGGGCAGTGCAGGGGTTAACTGGGGGGGGGGGCGATCAAGGGGTTAAACGGGATTACTGGTGTACTGGCGGGCAAACTGGCGCTATCTGGGAGGGGCGCTAACTCTATCGGAAGTCGCCAGCGACACTGATACAGTGATCAGTAAAAATTGGTTCACTGATCAGTGACACTGGGTGACAGGCAGTGAAGGGTTTAACTGGAGGGGGGGGGGGCGATCAGGGGGTTAAACGGGATTACTGGTGTACTGGCGGGCAATCTGGCGCTATCTGGGAGGGGCGCTAACTCTATCGGAAGTCGCCAGCGACACTGATACAGTGATCTGTAAAAATTGGTTCACTGATCAGTGACACTGGGTGACAGGGCAGTGAAGGGGTTAACTGGGGGGGCGATCAAGGGGTTAAACGGGATTACTGGTGTACTGGCGGGCAAACTGGCGCTATCTGGGAGGGGCGCTAACTCTATCGGAAGTCGCCAGCGACACTGATACAGTGATCAGTAAAAATTGGTTCACTGATCAGTGACACTGGTGACAGGGCAGTGAAGGGGTTAACTGGAGGGGGGGGGGTGATCAAGGGGTTAAACGGGATTACTGGTGTACTGGCGGGCAATCTGGCGCTATCTGGGAGGGGCGCTAACTCTATCGGAAGTCGCCAGCGACACTGATACAGTGATCAGTAAAAATTGGTTCACTGATCAGTGACACTGGTGACAGGGCAGTGCAGGGGTTAACTGGGGGGGGGGGGGGGGCGATCAAGGGGTTAAACGGGATTACTGGTGTACTGGCGGGCAAACTGGCGCTATCTGGGAGGGGCGCTAACTCTATCGGAAGTCGCCAGCGACACTGATACAGTGATCAGTAAAAATTGGTTCACTGATCAGTGACACTGGTGACAGGGCAGTGCAGGGGTTAACTGGGGGGGGGGCGATCAAGGGGTTAAACAGGATTACTGATGTACTGGCGGGCAAACTGGCGCTATCTGGGAGGGGCGCTAACTCTATCGGAAGTCGCCAGCGACACTGATACAGTGATAAGTAAAAATTGGTTCACTGATCAGTGACACTGGTGACAGGGCAGTGAAGGGGTTAACTGGAGGGGGGGGTGATCAAGGGGTTAAACGGGATTACTGGTGTACTGGCGGGCAATCTGGCGCTATCTGGGAGGGGCGCTAACTCTATCGGAAGTCGCCAGCGACACTGATACAGTGATCAGTAAAAATTGGTTCACTGATCAGTGACACTGGTGACAGGGCAGTGCAGGGGTTAACTGGGGGGGGGGGGGCGATCAAGGGGTTAAACGGGATTACTGGTGTACTGGCGGGCAAACTGGCGCTATCTGGGAGGGGCGCTAACTCTATCGGAAGTCGCCAGCGACACTGATACAGTGATCAGTAAAAATTGGTTCACTGATCAGTGACACTGGGTGACAGGCAGTGAAGGGGTTAACTGGAGGGGGGGGGCGATCAAGGGGTTAAACGGGATTACTGGTGTACTGGCGGGCAAACTGGCGCTATCTGGGAGGGGCGCTAACTCTATCGGAAGTCGCCAGCGACACTGATACAGTGATCAGTAAAAATTGGTTCACTGATCAGTGACACTGGGTGACAGGGCAGTGAAGGGGTTAACTGGAGGGGGGGGGCGATCAAGGGGTTAAACGGGATTACTGGTGTACTGGCGGGCAATCTGGCGCTATCTGGGAGGGGCGCTAACTCTATCGGAAGTCGCCAGCGACACTGATCAGTAAAAATCGCTTCACTGATCAGTAACACTGGTGACAGGGCAGTGAAGGGTTAACTGGAGGGGGGGGCGATCAGGGGGTTAAATGTGTCCTAGAGTGTTCTAACTGTAGTGTAGTGCTTGTGTACTCACTTTTTGGATGTCTTCTTCTCTGTCTTCTTCTCTGTCTCACGCCCCCTGCCGGCGAAAGTGTCGGGAGCACGGAACCCGTTTTAAAACGCACTGCCGCCCTGCACACGTATATACACAGTGGCAGGGCGGCAAGCGGTTAATATTTTTTAATAAAATATATTTTTTTTATTAAAGTAATATGAGTGTCGATTTTATAGGGATATCCCCGCAAGCTTATCCCCTATTTTTAAATAAAAATTTTTTTTTTCTAAAATTTTTTACATAGTTTTTTTTACATTTTTTATATTGATTTTGAGAGATCAGATTATTGAGATGTATTAAAGTTTTTATTTTTTTCTTATTTCAAAATCAATATAATATATCAGTAATAAAATTATTAGGACTCCATGGTTTTTAGGTTATTATATGTAGATTTCCTATGTGATCAGTCATTTTAAAAAAAAATATGTTCCCATTCAGTGAGATGCGGCATTAATGGTATAGGAGGACACCAAGAAAATGGCCGCAGTTAGAATAAGGATAGTCTTCTAGAAAATGGCGCGGTTACTACGAGGCGGGCCGCGATTGATGTGAGTGGATAGGTCCGGTATAAAGGGAGGCACTGCGCCTGTCATGCGATACCCTGAGGAAGTCACGAGTTGACAGTGACATAACGCGTAGGTTCGCGAGTCCGCAGTTTCCGGTGCGCGGTGACGCACTTCCGGCGTACGACGCCATCTTGCTACACCTAGGAAGTCCCATTCACATGCAGTGTACCTACACATCGGTGATGAGGGAGGACTGCCAGGGAATGTGAGTGATGTTACTTCAATCTTTTAATAAAGGAGTCATATAATACTACACTTAGAGGGTGTTTTCTTTCTTGGCTCACTGGATTGGTGAGCCATTGTTCTTCAGAGACACCTTGGCTGAACAAGGGAAATAGGAGGCCCATAAAGAAATCCAATGAAGGAGGAAAGCTGCTGGCCTATTTGAATTAAGGATCCAGGGTGATCCTGCAAGCCTGCTGGCCCTTAGGGGTCACTGGGAGGAGGTGAGGAGGCAATCTAGCCACCGTTAGGAGAAGATTTTGGCACAAATCACCAATTGATTATCACTATACATTGCATGAATGAATTTATTTATCACCTGATGGACATTGTTTTCAATTGATTTTTAGAAAGATTGGACAAACGTTTTTTTGCACTATTTTTGGCACTTTAGCACTTTTTATCTTCATGTAGGTTGGTACACAATTTTGGTCACCATTTTGTCATTTTTAAGCACGATATTTTATTTGAGACACTTGATTAATTTAGAGTGTGATCACCTGAGTTCTATATGATACACAATTATAAATTATCATTTAATTAATTTTAGTCTATGCTAGTTGTGGAGTATTTTTGAGATTACAATATATGAATGGGTTATGAAGTATAGCAGGGAGACTCCGGATCTGGAATTTGCGGGACATAAGATGTCTCTCCAACCACTATCCAGAAACGGCGATCTCTTAAGCCACTACTTTCCCACTTAGTGCAGAAGGATATCCGGTATCGGCTTCTCAACCTCCGCTGCTTTCACCATTGTGGACAGCTTCAAATTCTAGGAAGACGAAGTCACGGAAACCACCTGGAAAGACTTATTGAGGTTAACATGCCATTTTGTGGGTTTTCTTATGTGATTTCTTGACATGTGGTGGTTCCTTGGGAACATTGGCCACCGCTGCTTGGGTGCTGTGGGAGGGTTGGGGGGGAGGGGGGATCATAAGGTTACATCACTTCCGTCAGCTGATTACAAAATCAGAGGGCTCAGTTATTTTTTCTCTACTGCTATTTGATCTGTTATTAATGGGTTATTGTTCTTGCTGGTACCGGGGAGTGTCTATGGGCCCTCATCGATTGGAATACTCTTCCCTGAGTTGTTTTCTCTGGGTAGATCCATTCCTTTGCAGGGCTATAGCCCTGATACTAACGGTATATTGTTTGAATTGCTTATATTATGTTATTATGTATATTACCTTTGGTTACTCGACATAAGGATTTTTATATTCCGAATGTCTTTTCTTTCTCTTTTTACTCCTCCCTCCTTTTTTTTTTCTTCCTTTTCCAGGGTCAGCAGTCAGTATATCTGGATTCTTTGGACCATTCTTATGCTCCGAGAGCGGATGGTTCCCATCTTACATAGTTCTTTAATTGTTATGTCTTCTCCATGGTTTAATAGCGGAGCTATCCGTTTACTTTCTCACAATGTTCAGGCTCAATTCCCCCTCCAAACGTATAAAGGCCTTTAATTCATACCGCTCTTTTGGGGCAGACATTGTTGCCCTGCAGGAGACACATTTTCCCCCTTCATTCACCCCACGATACGTTCATAAAGATTATCACGTCTGCTATTTTGCTAATGCTACAGAGAAAAAACGGGGGGTTGCTCTTTGCTTGTCTCGCCACCTGTCATTTACCGAATCTAAAATTATCCGGGATAGGGAGGGGGCGATATCTTCTGGTGAAAGGCCATTTAGGAGGACAGCTACTCACTTTTTTAATCTACTACACTCCAAATACCAATCAGGTGGAATTTTTTCAATCTTTATTGAGCTACCATGGCCTCAGAATTCGAAGGTGATGTTGTTTTGGCTGGTGACTCTAATTTAGCATTGGATCAGATTTTGGATCGTTCCCGAACCGTCATGCTTCAGCCCCCTTCCAGACAGAGCCGTAAGTTTGCCCAGCTACTGTATCGTTATGACTTTGTCGATGCTTGGAGAGAAGCTAACCCAACTTCTCAAGATTATTCTCATTACTCTAGGGCTCATAATTGTTATTCTCGCATCGACCATATATTCCTTCATACACACTCACTCCCCAGACTGCTCACTGCTAAAATCCTCTCCACACCTTGGTCTGACCACGACCCGATTTCTATAACATTGCCATCCTGGACTCTTGGTAATACTGCTTATTACTGGCGCACACTGCCATCGCCGCCGAGACCACGAGAAGGTCCGGCGGCCATCTTACTTAGGGTCAGTGCTGCAGTACTCTGCTTTTGTCACATATTGGCACTTTATTTGTACATGCACTCTGGCACTTTACTTTTTAAGCATTGTTTCAATAAAATTACTAGAATTTGCTACACTATTGGCACCCCCTTCTTTTTGGCTCCACCTGAGGAGCTATTAAACCCACAGAGAAATCCAAATACATCCAGCATCCAGAGGAGGGAGCCCTGCACCCAGGCTGAATACCCGCATATCCTTAAGGAGACCTCTGGACCCAGCAGATTATTACTTCACCCAAGCTCGATGAACATTTCCCTGAGGGAAGCTCACCATCTACCTGCTGTTTAAATCCATCTGATGGTTATATACATGCGCATTTCCTATGCGTAGTCGGTGAGTGCGCATTTCTGCCATTTGTTTCCTGTCACAAGCTTTTATACGATATCTGCTGTTGTGGTGATTACCACTTGTGCCATTTACGAGACATCATCATTTGAACAAACCTACTTTAAACAAACTTCTATTTGTGTCATTTATTCATTATTAGTGCTGCACTTCATTTATTTATTACAAGTTTAAGGTTATTGTGATTTCCTTTAAGTGTTCCAGCAGCTATCTGTTTATAGAGCGCTCGCTTGATTAATTTTTATCTATAATGGTAGTCTGTTTACTGTCCCTGTAAAGGATATGTGATCAACATTTTCATTTTAAGTTTTAATCTTAAATTTAGAAATTTTACAGACAACAGAATTGGTGTCATGTGAAAATGTGAAACTTTCTTTTTCCCATAAAATGTGGTATTCATTGCTAGTGTTGGTATATTCAAATATTTAGATATCTTATGTTTTAGGATATCAATCTAGACATTGTTTCATCATCGGTATTAACACTGATTAATGTTTTGGTTTCATTGTCTTCTTTCAGACAAGTAGGGTATAGCAATGCACATCTCCTCAAACTCTTTGGACTTAACAGACTGCAAGTGACCTTGTAATATTGTTTATACTTATAATTATTGTATATTTTAATAATTGTTCTTCGTATGGTCATGAAAATGTACAAACAACAACTAAGGCAGGCCATACAAGGGTCGAATTCTGAATGCATTTTCTTTAGAAGATTGGAAATTTTGTGTGTTTTGTATTCTGAAGGTGCCACTATTGATTTTGAAATTCGACCAACCAAGCCTTCAATTTTACCTTATGTTGCTACAGAAAAGAATTTTCAAGGCTGGGAATATTCTTTTCTTTCCAGAAGGGGTTGTTTCCAAAGGGGTTAGAAAAGAATTGGAGATTTGTAATTTGTATTATGTTTTCTTTTATTTTTAATGTGAGGTTTTTAATAATTAGTGTTTTAAGACTTAGGAAAAGTCAAAAGTAAAGCCAGGGTATGTAAAATTAGGACACAGTTGTATAGTATAGCAGTGACTGTCAGAAAAACCCATACTGCTGACTGTTAAGCCCAGAAACAATCTATTAATTAGCAAAATGTTTAGAAATAGCCAATAAATGTTAAGGCAGAATTGGCTCCCTTCATAAAGACTACAATTTACAATATTTTCCCTTTTGCTAAACCTATTTCATAAAGGGGCTCGTTTGTACCCCCAAAAAACTGTCTATTTCTGAGCACTTTGCTAGTAAATAAATTGTTACTGGACTTTTGGAACTCAGTTCTTCATGTAGACAGTCTAGCCTAAAGACCTAGTTTACCAGAAGGATGCCTATGCATTTTTAGCATCTCTAGACATATTCTTAAAGTTAGTCAATCAGTCACAGGGTGAGGTGGATAAGAGACCTGTAAGTCTGACTGAACTGAAGAAAATTTAAAAAAATAAACTGTTCTGCTGCCCCCTCCATACAGGGCTGAGCTGTGTGGCAAAGCTTTTTACATCTCAAAACTGGTTAGACAGAAATGCAATTCCTTTGAAAGACAAAACAGCTCCTTTCAGTTGTACATACAGTAGGTATTTGCCTGCAGTTCAGCATTCATTTTTGTACATGCAATAATAGTATCTGAGCAGTATACTGTAGCACCAGACACTTCTGCTAACTGTGAGGCATTGTTCAAAGAATATAAATGTTAGATCACTTTGCCATCTCAAAATGTATCTGTCTTGTTGTTATTGAAGGAACAATGAGTTTAAAGTTGTAACAGAACATTATACAGAAGAATGTCAGAGCAATTTAGAAACTATTATATATCTAAAACTATACACTGTATATAAAAAAAACCTTGCACTGAAACACAACAAACATGGGAATACAACAACAAAATGCATTATGTGCAAGTTTGATCACCAGCTACCAAGTAAAGAGAAATATTTTGTGTTGTGTTACTGTTATGTGTCAAACGTATGGAATGGCATATGGTTCTGAAACTAGATGCCATTATTTAAGTATGATGACAAAAATAGCTTATATGCGTTTGATCCCCTTTGTACACTAGCAACAAATGGAGAATTACTTACTTTTCTTTTTAAATTAGTCACCTGTATTAAACACTTCAGCTCACACAACTGCATATCTCATACCATATCATATATCATATCATCTCATATCTCAATACCAGAGCAATTTTCATGATTCTGCTAAGACCTATTGATTTGGCAATAACTTTCTCATTGCTTAGGATGGGTAAGAAATACATGTATTTTTTTTTTAAGACAAACAAGACTTTATTTTCATCGTATTTACTAAAATTGCTTGGTGCAAAATTTGGTGCAGTTAGCTTTTAGGTTTTATTGCCAAAGCTTGGACAAGGTGAAGTTAGAAGCTGATTGGCTACCATGCAGAGCTGCACCAGATTCTGAGTACTCCTGTTTTAGTAAATCTACCCCACTTTTTTTTTTTTACAAAGTATATATTTTATTCTATAATTTTTACTGTTTAAAATTATGTTTTTAGTGCAAAGCTTTGCAGTTATTTACAATTGAAATAAATACTTTTTTTTCTAATTGTGCACCTTTTTAATACAGCACTGAAAAAAATTAATTAACAAAATAAATGAAATAATCATTTTAGAAAAATAGAAATTAAAATGTAGGAAGAAATTAGTTAAGGGGAGAAGAGGATGAGGGAATTCATTAGGACTATTTTGTGCAAACTAAGGACTAATAAAAAGTTAAATAGGAACACATTTTATGAAAACAACCTTTTTTGGTCATTGCACAATTTTTTTGCAGGATCGTGGCGCATTTGTTGTGCGGAAAAACGCACCATGATCTCAGCTAAAACACCCCACATTTTCAGGTGCCATTGAAATAAACATGTGAATGTGCGTTTTCACATTTCAACAGTGCATTTTCAAATCACGGGCAGAATTACAGCGATTCCACCCGTGATTTGAAATGCCTAGGTGTGAATGGAGCTTCACTGACATAATTTGGAGATTGATGTTCATTCTATTTGTCTGAAGGTGAATGAAACAGAGCAGATACAAAAGTAACAATGTTACTTTGTATCTCTATTTTATGACTGATCAGTGTATATAAACACTATGTCAGAGTCTTTTTTTACAGCAGTAGCTATTACAGCCACTGTATTTACACAGTGATTCACATCTGTCATTTTCACAGTTGTGAATTGCCAGCATGTGTATGGGGAAACAGCAGAGAGGCAAAATACAGTGTTAATTATGGTGTCAAATTTCAATTTAGTTATAGTCATTGCATTAAGAATTTCTCTTGCATTTCCAAACTCATTATGTACTTCTGGAGATAAAAAACTAATATCTTGTTATTATTTATGGTTTTAAGGTTTGAACAAACTACACAGACACAGCAGTGAATATAACCCTAACAAGAAGAAACTAATGGGGCTTTAAAGATACCAAACCATATGAAATAATATCAATTATAAAAAAAATGGGAAGCAAAAAGTAGAAAATAATTTAACACCTTTTATTAAGTTAAAAAGCCACCATATTAGTGGAACATGACAATCAGACACATAAATGGAGGGTCATAATAATTCAGATGTATTAAAAGAATGGCAAGAGTGGGCACAAACCTTTGGGGCCACTTTTGTGGGATTGCGGCTGCCCCCCCCGCCCCTCCCCTCTCAAATGGGCTTGTTTGTAGTGATAAATGGTTGATTTGTCATGTGTGGGGAAATTCCATGTTGGCCCCTTTAAATTTTGTTAAGCAGAATTCCTGGGATCCAATCAGGAGTCACTGAAGTTTCTGGAGCATTGGCGGACAGGATATAAGGGGCACATGGATCATTTGGATCAGTGGCCAGCCTGCAAGCAGAAGAGCTCCCCTACTCCCCCTTTTTTTTTTTTTGCGCGAACTTTGTGTGGTGCTGTCACCCTGGAGTCAGGGGGGACGTTTTCAGAAGTGCAGATGTTTTTTATGTGATTGCCCAAGTTCCAATAACTGAGCCAGAAGAAGGTGTTTTATTATATTATGCATGTTTGAATCTCATCAACAGTTATTGTAGTTTTGTACATGGTTTATTTTTGTAGCACCAATAAAGTGCCGTGGCCATTTCTCGCCACAATCTGCCTATGGTTTCTTTCTTAATGGTCGTATTTGGGGAGTGTTCTGGTCATGGGAGGGGGGGGGTGCGGTCTGCAATCCCACAGAATTACAATTGGTAGCCTAATTGCAATACATACTGTTGCTGATACCTAAGATGTTAGAGTAGCATCACAAGTACATAAAATTGAGAAAGACAGTAGAAATAAAAGGCTTAACAGCGTTTACCAGTTGTCGATATTGATGACCTCCCAAATGGCCAGTGCAATGTAATGTGGGACATAACACTCCCGGCTGGATGTTGAACCATTTAGTTACACTCAAGCTGATGTTGATATGGAGGTTTTGAGAATACTCATTGCTGGTGATTTTTCCCCTCTATGAAGGGCTCTGACTAATGACTAATATGGGGAGTAGGGGTGTAGCTGGGAGAATTGGGGGTCGCCACTGACCATTGTATTCTGTAATTCTTTAAAATGATATTTCAGCTTTCTATAAATGGATTCACAGTTCCTTTTGACTGGTGGTTACTCCATATTATTTTCTGGAGGCCCTCTTTTCATTCAGGCAAGAGTGTTGTGTCCCACATACATTGCACTGGCCATTTGGGAGATCATCAATATCGTCAACTGGTAAACGCTGTTAAGCCTTTTATTTTTACTTATGAAACAGAGAGCAAAAAAGTGAGCGCTTTCGATAGACAAGCAGCTGAAGCACACAGGATAACCAAAAAAAATCCTCACTTGAAAATAAAATATAAAGTGCAGCGCTAAAAATATAAATGTGACACAAAAATATATATTCATAAGAAAGTCCCAATAAAGGTGACCTCGGGTAACAATGCACACTGACCAGAAGTGCACATAAATAGTGCAATGTAGCAAAGATGGAGTTCAGAAAGTAGTCATCAGCACGGAGAGGGTAGATGTATTCCCTTGATCAATGAAGGTCCGCACGATGAAAACAGAGCTGGGCAGAATAAATCCACTGGATGGCAGAAAAGGAATCACGGCTCCACCAAAGAAAGCACCACTCCTCCACTGCACATCAACGATATCTAAGAAAAAATGCTCCCCACAGGGGATCAAGAAAAAATGCCCATAGTGAAGTATAGTTAAAACTGGTTTATTGGGATAAAGCAGGATGCATCCAGTAAAATGGCAAAGTAAAATGGCAAAAAGGCTAGCACACATAAACAGCTAGCACACATAAACAGCTAGCACATGTAAAACGGACAGGACTAACCGTCCTGTCAGATGTAGTGGCCGCCGGAGCTCCACAATGCTCCGACGGCGTGACGTCAAGGCGTGCGTAGGCTCCTCCTCCTTTGCCTTTTTGCCATTTTACTTTGCCATTTTACTGGATGCATCCTGCTTTAGCCCAATAAACCAGTTTTAACTATACTTCACTATGGGCATTTTTTCTTGATCCCTTGTGGGGAGCATTTTTTAGATATCTTAGATATCGTTGATATCGTTGATGTGCAGTGGAGGAGTGGTGCTTTCTTTGGTGGAGCCGTGATTCCTTTTCTGCCATCCAGTGGATTTATTCTGCCCAGCTCTGTTTTCATCGTGCGGACCTTCATTGATCAAGGGAATACATCTACCCTCTCCATGCTGATGACTACTTTCTGAACTCCATCTTTGCTACATTGCACTATTTATGTGCACTTCTGGTCAGTGTGCATTGTTACCCGAGGTCACCTTTATTGGGACTTTCTTATGAATATATATTTTTGTGTCACATTTATATTTTTAGCGCTGCACTTTATATTTTATTTTATTTTTACTGTCTTTCTCAATTTTATGTATGGTCATATATCCATAATGTGTTCTTGGAACTATTCTTGCTTTATTGTAGGAACCTGTAGGAACGGCTTACAACAACTCGCTGTCAACCGCTCTTGACTCGCTAGCGCCTTTAACCAAACGAAACATCAGACCCTGAGCGCTCCAGCCCTGGCAGACTGATCACACCAAAACTCTCAAACTACGCAGTCATGTCCTGGAGCGACTATGGCGCAAAACCAGATCCCAAATAGCATTCACCCGCTATAAATCTGCCTTCTACACCTACACCTCCTCCCTCCATGCTGCCAAACAAGCCTACTTCCTGACCCTCATCAAGACCCTCTCCTCCAATCTTCGCCGGCTCTTCTCCACCTTCAACTCTCTACTCTCTCCGCCCCCACCTCCACACAGCACCTCACTCACCGCCCTCGAGATTGCCAATCACTTCAAAAACAAGGTTGACACAATCCACGGGGACAACGCCACTGCCCAGACCTCCTCCCCACCCATCTCCTCTCACACTACAACCCCCTCATCACCCCTCTCCCTCACCACTGCTCTGACCTCCACCCCACCTAACATCCCTCACACTGAAACCCCCTCTACACTCCACTCCTTCGACCTTACTACCATTGAGGAGGTCACCAAGGTCTTCTCTAAAGCCTGCCTCACCACCTGCCCCCTCGACCCTGTCCCCTCAACACCTACGACCTCCCTCCTCCTCCATCCTATGCTCTCTCACCCACAACTTTAATCTCTCCCTCTGTTCCGGTGCATTCCCTCCCCTCTGAAGCGCGCACACATCACTCCCATACTTAAAAAGCCCTCCCTAGACCCCTCTGACCTGAACAACCTTAGATCCATCTCCGTGTTGCCATTTACATCCAAACTCCTCGAGTGCTTAGTCTACAATTGCCTAAGCTCCCACCTCAACGACAACAACCTCCTAAAGTCTGGCTTCCGTCCCCTACACTCCACCGAAACTGCCTTACTCAAACTCTCAAACGACCTGCTAATCGCCAAATCTAACGGCCACTATTCAGTGCTCCTTCTCCTCGACATTTCCGCGGCTTGTGACACAGTCGACTACCCCCTCCTCCTCAAAAAACTACACTCCCTTGGCCTCAGAGACTCCGCTCTCTCCTGGCTCTCATCCTACCTATCACAATGCTCCTTCAGCGTTACCTATAACGCTGCCACGTCCCCCTCACTCCCCCTCTCTGTTGGGGTCCCTCAAGGCTCTGTCCTTGGGCCCCTTCTCTTCTCCATCTACACCTCTTTCCTTGGCCAACTCATACACTCTCACGGCTTCAACTACCACCTCTATGCTGACGACACGCAAATCTATCTTTCAACCCCTCGCCTCACCCCCTCTGTCTCCGCCCGAATCACAAGCCTACTGAATGACATATCAGATTGGATGTCGCTCCACTTCCTTAAAGTGAACCTCTCCAAAGCCGAGCTCCTAATCTTCCCCCCAGCCCGCACACCACCCCCTACTGACTTCTCCATCACGTCCAACAATGCCACCATCAGGCCCGCCCCACAGGCCAGAGTACTTGGTGTCATTCTTGACTCCAATCTATCCTTTCAGCCCCAAGTACAATCACTAACAAACTCATGCAGACTCCACCTCCGCAATATCGCCAAAATACACACATTCCTAACCCCAGAAACCACTAAGCAGCTCATCCACTCCCTCATCATATCACGACTGGATTACTGCAACTCCCTCCTCACCGGCCTGCCTCGCTACAGACTATCCCTACTTCAGTCTATCCTGAATTCTGCGGCCAGACTCATCCACCTTACCAACCGCTCCATTTCCACCACCCCCCTCTGCCAATCCCTCCACTGGCTTCCGATTGCCCATTGTATCGAATTCAAAATCCTAACATTGACGTATAAAGCTGTCCATCATACTGCCCCAAACTACATCACCGACCTAATATCCAAATACCACCCAAAACGCACTCTCTGCTCCTCACAAGACCTCCTTCTCTCTAGTTCCCTGTACGTTTCCCCCCATGCCCGCCTCCAGGACTTCTCCAGGGCGTCACCCATCCTCTGGAACTCCCTATCCCAATCCATCAGACTATCACCTACTCTCCTCTCCTTTAGGCGCACCCTGAAAACCCACCTCTTCAGGGAAGCCTACCCCACCCTCTGCTAATTGCTGACCTCCTCCACTCTTCCTACCACTCCATCCCCCACAGCTTTTCCTCCTGTACCACTATCCCCTCCTAGATTGTAAGCTCCAAGGAGCAGGGCCCTCGAACCCCTTGTGTATCGCATTCTATTGTTATTGTACTGTCGCATGTATTGTCTCCCATTATATTGTACAGCGCTGAGCGTACTGTCGGCGCTTTATAAATACTGTAAAATAATAATAATAACCTATGCTTTGTCTCCCTGAAGAAGCAGGCTTTGTCTTGTGAAACATGTTGGAATATATCCACAAAGCATCATTTCATATCTCAAGGATGCAGCCATCTACCAATGTGTAAACTGATACTTATGATGCTACTCTAACATCTTAGGTATAAGCAACAAGATGTATTGTAATTAGGCTACCAATTGTAGTTATGTTCATTTAATACATCTGAATTTTTATGACCCTCCATTTATGTGTCTGATTGTCAAGTTCCACTAATATGGTGGCTTTTTAACTTAATAAAAGGTGTTAAATTATTTTCTATTTTTTGCTTTCCATTTTTTTTATAATTGATATTGTTTCATATGGTTTGGTACCTTTAAAACCCCATTAGTTTCTTCTTGTTAGGGTTATATTCACTGCTGTGTCTGTGTAGTTTGTTCAAACCTTAAAACCATAAATAATAACAAGATATTAGTTTTTTATCTCCAGAAGTACGTAATGAGTTTGGAAATGCAAGAGAAATTCTTAAAAAATGCAATGACTATAACTAAATTGAAATTTGACACCATAATTAACACTGTATTTTGCCTCTCTGCTGTTTCCCCATACACATGCTGGGTTATATTCACAGCATTTTCAATTAGGGGTATGGTACCAGTAAAACTTTCCTACAAGGATTTGGAGAGATTTTCTGTCTCCATCTCCCACCCCACGTATATCTAATACACAGATATATAAAGTTAAACAATATATAAAGTTAAACTCTTTGTGTGATGCCACCATTCACATTTACATGAACCTTAACAGTTCAAGTAACTGAACACTACAAAAAAATTCAGCAGCTACAAGCACAGACACTGCCACTGGCACAGCATAATAAATCAATACTCGAGGGTAATGTTTATTTTTACAATAAGAATCAGTTTACTGTTCACAATTTATTATTTCAACAGTTCTAATTCTCAGATACTTTCAAAGGAAAAGTGCACAGTCTACAATGCCATTAGTGTGTGGATTATGACAATCTTCACTTTTTATCAACTACTCTCTCTCAGCATTAACAATAGAGGTAAATATCACCCTAAGACTTCCCTAGGGACAGGACCCCCGATGTAAGGCTGTCCTATACAACAAGCTGGACAGGTATTGTATAGGGCAGTCTTACGCTGAGGTGTGTGGTGTCCTGTCAATGCACCACAGGACACCACTAGACACCTCAGCAAATAGGCAGAGAAGGCACCTGCACAGCACCCCACTATGGAGGGCATGGAGGGCGCTTAGGCACGTGCCTATTCTGCCTAATTATAAATCCTGCCCTGCATATTTTTTTAGGAAGTGCTGTCAATAGCAGTAAATACTATTCACTGCTATTGACAGCATTCATAGCAACAGCACTATGCATCTAATTGACAGTTGCTGATCTATTTTTCTTTTTCATTAGTGTGATATTTACCTCTATTGTCAGAAATTATCTATTTGCACTGATTTGTGGACAAAAAAAGGACTCACAGCTTCATTCCTTGCCTAGTGCATACTACTTTGGTGTTGCACAAAATAGAACTGGACGCATACAGTATTGTTTGCTCTTGAAAAAGTAGCTCACTCGCACATTGTACAGACAATTCAATCACGTGTGGACAAATACTTGCAAGAGTGGGACATACCAAACAGGAAGATCCTAACAATGATAACAGACAACAGGAATAATATGGTGGCAGCATTTACCCACTTGCCTACCGGGCACTTTTAGCCCTTTCCTGCCCAGGCCAATTTTCAGCTTTCAGCGCTGTTGCACTTTGAATGACATTTGTGCAGTCATGCAACACTGTACCCATATGAAATATTTATCATTTTTTTCTCACAAATAGAGATTTCTTTTGGTGGTATTTAATCGCCACTGGGTTTTTTATTTTTTGCACTATAAACAAAAAAAGAGCAAAAAATAGGGAAAAAAATGTTTTTCTTTGTTTCTATTAAATTTTGCAAATGGGTAAATTTTCTCCTTCACTGATGTGCACTGATGAGGCTGCACTGATAGGCAGCACTGATGGGCACTGATAGGCTGCACTGATGAAGCGGCAATAGCGGGAATTGATGAGGAGGCACTGATGATGCTGCACTGATATGCAGCACTGATGGGCACCGATAGGCGGCACTGATCAGCGACACTACTGGGCACTGATGTGTGGCACTGCTGGGTACTTTTGTGGCTGCACTGATAATCAGGGCACTGATGTGCACTGATGCAGCACTGATGGGTACTGACAGGCAGCACTGATGGGCACTGACAGGCAGCACTGGTGGACACTGCTGGGCACTGATGTGTGGCACTGCTGGGCACTTTTGGGGCTGCACTGATAATCAGGGCACTGACAGGCAGCACTGATGGGCACTGACAGGCAGCACTGATGGACACTGCTGGGCACTGATGTGTGGCACTGCTGGGCACTTTTGGGGCTGCACTGATAATCAGGGCACTGATAATCATTGCTCTGATTATCAGTGCAGATGTCTTCTGTGACACTTGCCGGTTATTGGCAGTACTTTCCTCACACTGTGACAGCGTGAGGAAAGTACTGCTGATAACCAGCAACTGTATTTACTTTGTGATCAGCTGTGTCATTGGACACAGTTGATCACGTGGTACAAGGCCGCTCTAATTGGCCTTTTACCTTGTCACGTGATCAGCTATGTCCTTAGGGCACAGCGATCACAGACAGTCCCAGGTGTGCCACTGGGGGCACGCGAGGGGTGCATTCTGGGAGGACGACATATGACACCCAACTAGAACTGGACAACCGTGCTGTAGCCATCATTCTATAGCCCAGTTGTCAAGTGGTTAAACAAACCACAGCAGCAGAAGAACCACCCAACTTTAGTGAGGAAGACTCACTAAAAAGTGACTCTGAGTCCAAAATTAATGATCTGCGGTGAGCCATTTTTATTTGTTATTATTCTTTTACATGATGACAGTCAATTATCACATGGATATGAGATGACTGATATTGGGGCTGTCTGTTTTACTCTACTGGTGTATCTTTGTTATTTTCAACTTTATTTGTAATCTTGTGTAAAAGTATTCCCAAAGATGTTGAGGGTTAAAATAGAATGAAAATGGAAATGGTAACCTTTTCTACACTTTGTGCTTATTTGGCTGTGTCCTTCTTTTTAGATACTAACATATCGATGTGGACCAGACACCATGTGTGGTGCACACCTTACTGTAATGTTGCACAGTGCTCTGGACAGTGGTGTGAGGAGGCTTGTAATGCTGCACAGTGCTCTGGACAGTGGTCTGAGGAGGCCTGTAATGCTGCACAGTGCTCTGGACAATGGTCTCAGGAGGCATGTAATGCACAGTGCTCTTGACAGTCTGAGGAGGCCTTTAATGCTGCACACTGCTCTGGACAGTGGTCTGAGGAGGCCTGTAATGCACAGTGCTCTGGGACGGTGGTCGGAGAGGCCTGTAATGCTGCACAGTGCTCTGGAAAGTGGTCTGAGGGGAGGCCTGTAATGCACAGTGCTCTGGACGGTGGTTTGAGGGGAGGATTGTAATGCACAGTGTTTTGGAAGGTGGTCTGCGGAGTCCTGTAATGCACACAGTGCTCTGGACAGTGGTCTAAGGAGGCCTGTAATGCTACACAGTGCTCTGAGTGGTTGTCTGAGGAGGCCTGTATGCTGCACAGTGCTAAGCACGCCACACCACTAAGCACACTACAGTCGCAACCTTGCTTGCTGGGAGGGAAAGCACTCACAGGCTACACAGGCGGAGCTCCAAATAAACTGGAAGTTCACGTGGGTAAACGTCCCTTCCTCACATTTTTGTTCCATTTTCGTTCTTTGACGAAAATGAAATTGCTTTTCATCTTTTGAAGAAAATAAGGGGTAATTTTCGTTTCATTTTCATCATTGGAAATATATGGCTGATGAAAATTATGACAAAAATGTTTTTGCCAATTAAATTAACACTGGCAAAAGGACATGAAGTACAACACATATCCTGTGTACTTTGATTATGTTTCCTTTGGATACGTGTAGAACAAGGCTCTCAAGAAGGGTTTTGTGGAACGCTAGGGTTCTTTCAGAGGTTGGTAGGGTTCCTCAGACAATAAGCTATTTTTGCCTCTCAGATGATTAACCACTGACACCAAGGGGGGAAATATCCCCAATGACCACCAATGTAAGGCACATTCTTCTCACTGACCATCACACTAATATACTGTGAGCTGTAAATATAATAATTATTGGCAGGGGTTCCCTGAAGCCAAAAGACTATTTCAAGGGTTCCTTTATGTTAAAAAGGTGAGAAAGGCTGGTGTAGAACATCCAATGCTTACAACTGGTTATTGTTAGCTTCAAAAATAATTATGTTGGACGACACCAGCAATCTGTAGCATAACGAGGATTTTGATTTGGACAAATGTCAAAAAGAAGAAGGATATATTTTATAATAACATCCAAAATTAAAGATATACAGAACCTCAGTCAAAAACTTACAAAATGTTGAATGAGATTAGAACTAATGTAACAGGCTGATACTGCTGTCCATTACCTGAATTCAACAGTAACAAAACAAGGCATACTTTTTGCCTTCTCTATCTATTTTATTCATCGCTAACATGGCATATCACATTTTTGAATTGGTGAAATTTTCCTAAAATTTCAGTTTCTAACAAAGACTTGACAGTTTATTGACACTTACAGAGTATGCAATGTTAAATAATTCAGTATGAACAATTTAAGCATTTACACATCATTCTCGAGCTTCACATTATTTTTCAGAATCCTCTAGCATGAATGTGAGGGTAACTATGCTTTCATACTAGATGCTAAATAACAGGGAATGTACATAAAATAAAAGTAAACAAGTAAATAAAAGATCTACAGTTCTCCATCAAAAGATGTAAATACAATATTTTTTTTTTATGGGGAAATTATAAATTTGTTTCATAAATCTTGTGAATAATGTTTGATATATTACATGCAGTGCTGTACTTCTTTTACTCAGTAAACCAGAAAAATATAGCATATTACATTAGCTACACATTGTCTTTAACATCATGCTCCCTACACTATTTACGCTGAATCTATTTCATAATGAGTAGCATTTCAATAAATTCAGCTTTAATACAAAACCAATTGGGAAGCTGGAGCATATTCTTATATTTTCAAATCAAATTTGCTGCTCTGAACTGTAATTCAAAGTTCACAGAAAATCATAATTCAGTAATGATATTGAGTCATTAATTAATCTGGAGCCATTAAAAGTAAAAATAATAAATATGTAGTGTGAACTGGTATATTCACTAAATGCAAAACAAATGTGGATATAATATCTCAGTTAATGTCAAAAACTCCAAGAAAAACATGATTTACTGTAGTTACACATGACCAGAAATCACATCTATTGATTTCCTGGTATTAACCAAGTGCTAAAGATACTTTGATTGCCTTAACCTTCAACTACATTGTAAGTTATTCAATTATTGACTTATTATTAAATGATTGACTCCTAATGGTTTTTATATTCGCTGTACACAGAAAAAAACTTTGCTAATATGTCCCTCACCCCCATCACTGTAGGTTTGGTTGTAGTCTACAGTACCATCACCCTGCACCTGCTCTTAGTAGCGCTCTGAGAGAAAGGCACTAATGGAGCCACTGGCAGCCGAGTTCTCTTTACATATAAAGTACAAAAGAGTGTAAATGGTTATGATGTGCAAAGTGTATCCCTCATCAACCAACATCAGATTGTATCTTTTATTAAAGTTTTCCATATATAAAAACCTCTATGCAACAGCTAGAAATTATAGCAATTTTTTACTCTACTACTATTTATTATGCATAACCTGTTGCTAAAAACACCATCTGAGTTTGATAATACATCCTACATAAAAGCCACAAACATTTTGCAGTCAGGAATCAACTTGGCACTTTCCTATGTGCCTTGCTTTTTTGTCAGATGAACATATTATTAGCAAAATAGTACAAGTTGCCAAAGTAATTAGTTGTATTTCACAAAGATAAATGTTTTTATTATATAGAAAAAGTCCTTGTACTAAACAGTGGTCAGATTTACATTTTTACTTATGCTATTTTCTCTTGATTATTTTACTTATATGTGTATGTATACTTAAGTTTAAGTCATTTTCTCCTATTGTGCAAAGAGTTACAGTTTATCTCAATTGATATATACACCAGCACAGTGCCCTCCAAAGTCTCCCCAACTTGGAAAGGATTACGGTTAAAGGTTAGAGTTAGGAAGGGGGAGAAGCTTTGCGGTCACGGGACAGGGGTGATAGGGGAGGTACAGGGAACGATGTATAGTATTAGTGAAAAGTTAGTGGACCCCCTCAGAGGAACAGACCAGACACAAAAATGTTGATTAGTAAACAAGTCATTATTAGATTTCAGTTCATTAGTAATCAAACCTCGAGTTAAACATGTCACAGATCACAAGAGAGGGGACATGCAGGAGGGGGGTAGGGTCATGCAAGTAAATACATCCCTGAACAAAGAGGCAAGAAGATCATTGGTCAGGGGGTATTACATTATCAGGCATGCAGTTAATGAGATTAATGGAGGTAGGGGGAGGTCCAGTCAGTTCATGCTAAAGCCCCATGCTTTTTGGAACACAGCAGCCAGATGAAGTTTGAGTATTAAGGAGCTATGTTATAGAAACAAGAAGGGTTGTGTGGAAAACAGTAAATGGGGAATATAAATTTAATATGAAAAAAATAACAACTAATAGCTTATTGCTTAAAGAAAATCCGAAAAACAAAAAGGAGAGTAAAAATAAACAGTGTTATGCCTGTGATGAGATAAAAATACAAAAAAAAGAATGAAATTAAAGAAATTAAACATGTTAGAAAAACTTTCAGCAAGTCATCAAGTGACTATATTTATATTTATAACTTTAGCATGTCTCTTACTGCACTTTCTGACTCCTGAAGAAGAGGAAAGAAATGACACAGTATAAATGAATGACAGAGGGTTATGTTAGTGAAGATACTGTACAAGATTTATGTGATAAAATGGAATATGTTAATTCATGCCTTATCACTGCCCCCTCCCACTTATACCATGCATCAAAGAAGGAGGGTGATCTATAATGGCAGCCAGATTAAAAGGAAGCTTTTAGTGATCTATTTAGAAACAACAGGTGGGGAAAGAAAAGAATGGTTGTAAGGGTTATAGGTAAGCAGCTACACAATAACCTGCATATGATCATATTACAATACCCCAAAGCTTACTCCCCACTACCTACAGCACAGGCTGCCATGAAAGACCCCCACCTTCAAACCTCAGCCCATCCAGTAATACAGAAAGCAGTGTTTTATGCTGGGAGATTATGTGCATGAATCAGTGAGGTTAAAGAGAAAGAAGAGGAACATCAAGAAAGGCCAGAGTTTAGAAAAATAAAAGGGAGAGCAAAAATAAAAATACTAAAAAATGGAACACAAACAGAAAAAATGATAGTTCTATGACCCTTTAAAATTTAAACAAGGAGCTAGGAAACACTAACTTTTATTAAAATGAATCCTCATGCTAAGCTAGACCCATATTTGACATTGCAAGTAGTTTTTCTTTGTGATTACAGTATATACAATCACCACAAGATGCTGCTCTACACCCTAACCTATACAGACCTACACAGACAACCTGCAACAAAATGCATGTCGGATGACATTCATGTACTCCAGCACTATTTACATACATGAGTTGGCAAATGGCTATAAGACTATTCCTTCCTATGCTGAAAATCTACAACTAACACTTCTAAGGCCTAATTTACTAAAAGAAAATGCACAACAGCAAGGAGAACTCAATACGGATTTTCATGAGTTCAGCCATGTTCAATGATTATGATGTGGTCCCAGTTTGCATTTTCCATAAAACATCCAAGTGTTTTTATGCCTCCATTAACAAAAATATAAATCACATACATTTTACAATAGCACTATTGCTACAAAGTATTACATATGCATGTGCTAAACAAAGCATAAGCTTTAAAAGACCCAAATAACATGTTATCAGAACAAATACGGCAACATATGTATGGGCATCTGTTACTGGAGCCTCCAAATGTAAGCAGCAGTGTATAAAAATCATGTACACAAGCTTGTTGTGGTAAAAGTCCTTTCCACATGCACAGTATATACATGCATGCACATTATGGTACTCTCTGTGCAGCATAGGCTATGGGCTGTTTATGTTGAGTAGTTTGTACAGCCAATTTTAGTTAAACCACTAAGCACTATATTTCGTCTTATTCCTTAATGCAAAAAAGGAAACATATCACTTAGCAGAATAAGTAATTGCCATGTTTCTTTTAGATATGCAAGCATTTAGCTGCTGTATATTTAGATACTGAAGCTTAAATTCCTTAGCAGGTCAAATATTTTTGTGAAATTGCCATATGCATGCTATAAAGGATGTACATGTTCACATGCTCCTTGGGCACATAGTAAATAAGGATAAAATGAATTACTGGGTAGTTCAACCTACTCTGTGGCTGCATCAATATGACAGCTTGCATGCAAATTTTTAGTAAATTAGGCCCATGATCTTAGTAGACACACAACCATGTTAATCAAATTACATTTAATAAACACATTATATGAAGTCTATACATACAGCTGATACTTTGCTTACAAAAAAACTTATTGCAAATGTCTGCAAAATAATGAACACAGCAGCAAAGGCAATTATATCTATTTATAGTGATTTTAAAGACTAATTGATAATTATATTAAAGTAACTGTGCGGCTCATTTAAAGACAGCATAATGTTCCTTATTTTCAGAACATCTAGGTAAACAGTAGCTAGGATTCAGCACTCATATTCTTAATGTACCAAACAACTATGTGGAGACAAATTCCCTGCCTAATACATGAAATAACCAGTAGGCTGCCATCAATCACTGACACCCACAACGACTATTGGCAGAAAACATCAATAATCCAAAGCAAATGTTCATCTGCATGCACTGAAACAGAGATATAGTGTATGCAGATTAAAAAAATAAGTAAAACAAACACTGTTATTAAACTCAGAATAGCTTCTACCTACAATGTTTACTTTAAATATTACATAACTGTTATTTTCTAACAATTGCATTTATTAGTAAAAAAATACAAATTAGCCACTCACATAAAGTATTACGCTTGATATGCACTTTTATTTCTACTTCCTGTGAGTAGCTAATTTGTATTTTTTACCAATAAATGATTTAATCTGCTGCACTTAGAAGCACCCTATTGTGTCTCCTTTACATTACCACAGATCTATCTGCTGAGGAGCTGCACCAAGTCTTTTAAAGCCAGCTATTATATCTAATTTGACATTATGAGCTATTCAGCTAGGACTTCACCACTCTAGAGCCTACTGGCTTGTTTCTTTGAACCATAACAAATTTTTATATACATGGATCCATAAAACAAATGACAAGAAAAAGATGCAAAATGAAATGAAAAATGTGGAATTCATTTTTAAATTATAGATGAGTGCACCAAGCTACAATAACATTGTCTGAAAAAAGATAGAAAGGACTTTGTAAAGGAGAGTTTTAAGGTGAGGTGAAAGGGAACAGTGGTTAAGGGACTTTAGGTTTTTGAGCTGTGAACGGAACAGAAGACAGGAGCTGGAATAAACCCCAGGGATACAATTGGAGTGATATCTACCAGGTAATGGAGTTTGTTTACCAGAGCATGTCCGATGCCTGCATGCTTTAACGCGAGCGAAAGAAAATAAAAGAAATATATATATATATATATATATTAAATAATATAATATGCCCCCCCCCTCCCCTTCATCCACCTATTGATTTTGACCCAGTGCAGACTACCACCACTAAATAAAGAGGACAATGCTATGTTCCAGCTAACAGAGACAAAACATTAGTAGTGAGAGCATGTGAGAAACAGGTGAGTGTGAATAGGTAGCGCTGAGACTTTGGAAGATAAAAATGAAATTATAGCAAATAAGGAGTGTTAAAGGAAACAAATACAATTCTTTTAATATTTTATGTACTATGCATATTAGAATTTAGATAATTATAATAACCCATTAATCAATGCATCCGTTAAAACTGGCAAGACTGCAACCTGTACAATGTCAGTGAATGTTTAATACCACCTTCTTTGACATTTATTTTTCAATATCCCATTATATAATACAGTATAAAAAAAACATTTTAAGTGATTACATTTAGTGACAAAGAGAACCAGTAACTTCAAAGTAATGAAACCCAAACAGTCAATGAAACATTACAAAATCTAGTAGAGGTTATTCAAATAGTACAATGAATAAAATACCTCTGTATTTTGTTTAGAGTGGATGGATTTGAGGTAATTGGTTTTTCCAATTCACTAAAGGGACTAGATACATTTTAAAATATTAAATAGATTATCACAAAAGATTTTGCCCTATAAAGCAATAATTTTCTCTAAGAGAAATATGAAGGCTGCCACTGCTAACCTTCTTCTGAAAAATGCCGGTTGCTTGGTTGTTATTCTGACATTATGGACTTGAAACTTTATCAGCCATTGATCCGGAACAAGTCTGCTTATTAGAATGTCATAAGTAGTAGGATGAGGATCAGGTTAGGGTTGATCATGGGTTCAAAGTGAACTAATACTGCAATTCACCACCATAGTTTCCATAATGCACTTTATAGTTTGAATTTTGGTCAATTGGGTTAGAGGGGACAACAAGGGGGGCTTTTTGATAAACCAGCACCCCCAAGGGGGGTTCCCAGCAGCCATATTGACAATGTGCTTTAGTTATGATAGGGAAAGCATAGAAAGTGCTGCTTATAATGATAATGTGCATTGGGAGAGAATAGTGTAGGGCTTGTAGGCACTGACTGACCTCTTCAAGTAGATGTAAACCCTTACAAAAGGCTGTGCATATACCTTTTATTCGTCCTTTGACACATCTTAAAGCTGCTGATATCCTGCAAACTCTTTACAGCCTGTCTTGTTCACATGCTCTACAGTAATAACAGGCTGCATGTGTTTTTTTACAGGCCTTTTTTTTTAATAGTGACAAAAGTGGAATATGACTGAGTAGTGTGCATCAACACAAAAGTCCTTTCAGAGAAAATGTGACAGGCTGATTTACAGAAAGGAGATTATTCAAAGGAATACACCCAATAGGTACTGGGACTTTGTGAGGGGGTTCTGCCCTATCAATAATGTTTCAGAGATCTCTCAACACTGAAGAAAGACGGAAGTAGGCTAGTCTAGCAGAAGGAACATGTTTCTGAGTGGACAACCTATTTTTCAAGTCTATCAGATGCCATTTAGCTCTGGCTATAATTACATTAGCCTGTGGGTCTACAGAGCACAGATGTGGTACTGCTTTGGACTGTACATTAGAAATGTACATTGGAATAAGCTTTGTTCGATTTAATAGGTTGTTTTCAATTTTATTGGTAGTTTTTTTTTTAATTCGTTAGTATATCTTATTAATTAGTGAGTTTTATGACTCAAACATGTCATAATTGTATATTTAATCATGTTTCACTGGTTTTTCTATCACGTATTTTAACAGAATCACACCTGAGGCCCTTTTTTTTACAAATCATGTTTTGATTATTTGTGCAGTCCAAAGTGGTACCAAAGCTGAGCCTTGTAGTCCAGCAGGGTATAGTATTTCTAACCATAGCTAAATGGCATCTCACAGGCTTGAAAAAAGGTTGGTCCACCCAGAAACATTGTGCATTCCATCAGACCATCCAACTTCCTCCATTCTTCAGTGTACTGAAAGTCCATACACAGCATGTGTTCTGTTCTACTTCAGGTTTCTGTTTGCATCCAAAGTGTGCAGTCAAACTGTGCACTGTGAAACCTTGATGATCGTTTCCTTTTACTGACAGTAGTACGCTGCACACTTTTAACTTTACATGTAATTGGATACTCTTGTTTGTTGCTACAATAATGATACATTTTATTGGTACATTCCTTATGGCCATCACCTTTGGAGTTCTTGCAAGGAACCCTATTTTTGTTTGCATAGGGACAAAGTGGGACTATATAGTTGTCTATGGTAGTACCTACTTTGCACTACCATCCCTGCTTTCGTTTGCTTGACCAGGACAGGGGCGGCCTTGAAAAGCAATTATGTGTATAAATGTAAAAAAAAAATAAATCATGTAAATATTAAAATGTGTAAAAATGTATATATTTGCCATAAACAGAACTCACACAAACTGCAGTCTATGACAGTGGATGTCCTGCACATTGCCTCTCTCCTTCATTTCTAACAAATGAAGGAAGATTTGAAAAAGGGGGGGTAACCTTTGGCTGTAGGATTTTTTATTTTTTTTGCTTCTGTCTGCCCTTCCCTCTGGTTATACTATTTCCCTTCTCAATTTGCTGCTGCCTGCCCTTCCCCCTTTGTAGTGTTTTAAAAAATTCCCCTTTCGCTCCCGGCACCGTTGTTGCATTTTTTGCCCACATGTTTAAAAATCAATTTAGACTTGAAAATTACAAAAAAAAAAACAAATATTATATATTTTCTGAAAGCAGACACCATAGAGAATAAAATAGTGGTAGTTCTACAAATTTTTTATATCACAAGATATTACTGCAAATGTCTAGGATATGCAAAATTTCAATAAAAAACACACTAAAATAGATTTTAGGGCAAACACAATAAATTACCACATTGTTGGTAAAATATAAAAGATGAGGTTGTGCCGAGTAAATAGATACCCAACATGTCAAACCTTAAAATTGCGTGCGCCTATGAAAAGGCGACAAACTTCAGTACCCTATATTTTCTATAGGCAATGGTTCAAAAGCCTCTACAGGTCATCAGTTTAGTGTTATGGAGGAGGCCTTATTGCTCTCACTCTGGTGTGTATGAAACATGTGTATCGCAATTGACATTTTCATGCGTAGGTGCCCCAACGAGTGCATTAAAGTTTGTATGTGTTTATATGTGGGGGCCTCAACATTTTTTGGGGGGGATAATATGTGCTTGGGTGTAACTTTAATTTTTGGCAAAAAAAATTTTTTTAGTTAACTTTTTTTTTAGTCACATAGGGGACATAAATTCCCATATGTGATGATATTTAGTTGCCAGGTTCTCTGTAATGAGACATGCAGGGTCTAAAAGACCCTGCATGTCTCCTCTGGGCCTCACTGGATGTATTGCAATGTATATTGCATTGCAAAACATCTCTCCCCGGATAATCTAGCTGGGAAAAGTGACAGTGGTGACGTTATACATGGCACTTTCTGGATCACAGCAAATAAGGGGAGGAGAGCAGATGTGGGTCCACCCCCCTCTCTCCCCTTCACCCACAGGCACCCTCCATGTTGGCCCCGGGCCCGCAGATAGATAAGGGGAGCCTGGAATACATGGCGGGAGTGTGCGCGCAATGGGTGGGCATGTTACCAGGGGCAGTGGAAGCAACCAAGCGGCAGCACAGCCACCTGACTGCTTCCAGCTGACAGGCAGAAGTCTGCCTGTCAGTTTTAGACACAATCCCTATGGGTGCGTACAGACCTGTCAGCAAAAGGGTTAATAGAAAGTAAGAAAAAAAAAAACAAAAGTCCCACAATGCATGATTACATATCAATCACATCATCTAGCAATGTAGATCCACAGTAATCATGGTTCCCATTAACTCACTGAAAGAAAAAAAAACAATGCAAAAGGTAGGGTCTCCTAGGTGACATCGTTGACCATATACGAACATGTCCATATATATGGTCAATTACATCAATAGCTGCCATCTACCAAACTTGTCTTGTTCAGTGGGAGGCAAATCGTCATTGATGTGGATCTAAATTGCTAGGTAGAGTGATTGATGTACAGTAGATGTGAGTGAATATACATAGTTGGCCTTTTTTTTCTCTCATTAAAAACTTGTTAAAACTTGTGTTTGTGTTTATTTTTTATTGGTTTTTTTTGTGAATGTGTATGGGTACCCAGGCTTGGGTTGTGAGGAAGAGGCCTTTATTCTTACAAACAAGACAATTCTTGACAATTCTGTATGGACCAACGATTCTGGGGGCAATTTTTGAGACAGAAACTTAAGAACAATATTCGTGGTAGTTAGCCAGATGTATTGATCTACTTTGAAGCTGCAAAGAATACTCACTCCTCACAGCTTCAAAGTAGATCAACAGTAGCTTTAAACCCGATCAGTGTCCGTCTTCTTGCATGGTAGTGGCAATGTTGAGAATGCCTTGGATCTTGGGCCAAATTTATGCAAAATTCTGTATAGTGGATTTGACCTGCAGAGTGGTAGAAGACAGTTTGGAAAAAGAAAATGCCATCTACCAAACTTGTCTTGTTCAGTAGGAGGGAAATCGTCATTGATGTGGATCTAAATTGCTAGGTACAGTGATTGATGTACAGTGGATGTGAGTGAATATACATAGTTGGCCTTTTTTTTCTCTCATTAAAAACTTGTTAAAACCTGTGTTTGTGTTTATTTTTTGTGAATGTGTATGGGTACCCAGGCTTGGGTTGTGAGGAAGAGGCCTTTATTCTTACAAACAAGACAATTCTTGACAATTCTGTATGGACCAACGACTCTGGGGGCAATTTTTGAGACAGAACCTTAAGAACAATATTCTTGGTAGTTAGCCAGATGTATTGATATACTTTGAAGCTGCGAGGAATACTCACTCCTCACAGCTTCAAAGTAGATCAAAAGTAGCTTTAAACCCGATCAGTGTCCGTCTTCTTGCATGGTAGTGGCAATGTTGAGAATGCCTTGGATCTTGGGCCAAATGTATGCAAAATCCTGTATAGTGGATGTCAAATCCACTATACAGGATTTTGCAGAAGGTAGAAGACAGTGGTAGAAGTGGTAGAAGACAGGTAGAAGACAGTTTGGAAAAAGAAAATGCCATAGACACAAAAGAAGAGAGAGCATCTGAAGAATGAGCATTTGTGATTGTTAAAGACAAACTCAGTCCAAGGTAGTAGCCCAATCCATCTGTTCATTGAAGATGAAATATCTGACAAAACTGAATAGTTGGTGCGCTCAGTCTGCTTATGATAAGCAGAGGAAAAAAGAAACATTGTGCCCAAGTATAGAACAAAGGTCTTTTCAAAACTTGGGTACCCATTAAAAGTCACAATCAAAGACAATAATACTTAGAAAGTCATGGATGTTGAAAATTTCTTTGATAAAAAGTGAAGACAACTGACTAGCAGTGGGGAGCTTGGAAAGAGAAACAAAATATGTGTCATATTACTGAAACGGTCAAGAATGACCTAGATGGTGGTATTTCCCTGAGATGAAGGGATATCCACTATAAAATCCATGGCAAGGTGCACATGTGTGTAAGGAATAAGTAGAAGTATTAGGCGACCTACTGGATGGTTCTGAAAGACTTAGAACATGCAACATACTTCAACACATTTCATGAAAAGAAACTGGCAAATACAATGAAATGCTGCAGGGCCTTCAACCAGGTTTGCTTTACAGCAATTTTTTCATCTTTGCATACATGTAAAAATCTGCATTTTTGGCCATAAAATAAAAACCTCCAGAACATTAGATACTGTAGTTTTCAAAATCGGAGGCACTGTAGAATAAAAAGATAGCAATTTTTTTTATGTTGCACAATATTTGTGCAACTGTTTATCAAATGCATACTTTCAGGAAAAATATAATAAATGAATTTTAGTGCAAACGCACACAATATAATACCCAATTTTTATTTGGTAAAATATAAAAGATGGGGTTGTGTTGAGTAGACAAATACCAAACATGTCTACAAAATTGTATACCAGTGATATTATGAAAAACTATGGATCCCAAAAATCTCCATAGGTGATGCTTTAAAAGCCTTTAGTGCTTATCAGTTTAGATTTAACTGTGAGCTATAGTGCTAGAGATATTGGTCTAGCTTCAAAGTTTGTGAATTGTGCTTAGTTAGCTGCTTCCATGGCTGTAACAGATAGTTAATGACAGCTCTCAATCTGTAAGTAACAACATCATCATTGCTTCTGTTTTTATTCACTGCACAGGAAATTGAGAAATACAACAGGCTCCTGTTAAGATTGGAAGAGCTTGGGGTGGTGTTGGAGGAGGGGGAAAGGGTGAGGGGGTACCACACTTCCTGCACTGTAAAAGTGATTAGGCAGCTATGCAGACCCTAGGCTCATTTTTACTTTTCAGCAGACCTGGCTGAACAAAACTAGCCATGACCTTGTGCCTACACCTTCACTCTCTGGATATACAACATATTTCCAAAGAACTGAAGTGGCTAAGGAGAAAGGGTGGGTCTGTAGGCAGGACCTGTTTTGGGTACCTTGGTTAGGAGGAACCGCTCACAGTTTTTAAGTGCACTATCTGTCATATAATTTTTGAGCAAGCTTGTTTGTAGTAACAGTTATATAACCAAAAGAGACCTTCATGTACTGGGGATTTTGTCCCTTCTGGGTAGGTGCAAGGATGATTCTGCAGAATGCACAGGCTCCACACCTCCGCACTGACTGCCAGAGTGTGTAAAATGAAGAAGGAGCCTACCTTAAGCTTTCCCTTCTCCTCTGGAACCTCCCCCTGTGCTAGGTACTGTCCCTTACAAGCAGGTTCCGGTCCATGGCCATTCACTCACCACCCTTATTTAAAAGATTCCCTTACCCAAGATGGTCACTGAAGTCTCTTGAGAGTTCTTTGTCCAATCAGACCACTTCCCTTCTCGTGATACTGGACAGAATCACTAAGAGATCAAGTGCCTTACAAGACTCCCCTTTCCATGTAACATTGGCAATACGCCACCTGCAGGCAGGAAGACTAACTGCACCTGCCTACAAACCCTCTGCAAAATGGTCAGGCTGAATACATGCACATCTCAGAGTTTAAAACAACATAACCCAAAAATGAGACTTGGAGGTATGGAACGTGCATTTGCATACATTGGCATAGAAATCTTGGAAAACATTGTTCACAAACCCTTCGAAAACTATTGGTGCATTTCTGAGGTCGCACGGCATGACCAAATACTCATAACGGCCATCTCAGATTTTTTTAAATCATCATCTTGCAAATTCTTACCAAATTGTGGGCCCCTCCCCTGGAGATCTTGAAAAAAAATGCATATCCCCCTACTGAATAACTTCATGATAGGAGCCAATGGGTATTTGGACTGTTATTTTGATTAGACTCTTGTTATCAATGCAGGCGGATAACGTCTTATCCTTCTTCTCAACAAAAAAGAACCCTACTTCTGTGGGAGACTGGGAAGGACAAATAAATCCTTTCTGTATATTTTACTAAATATATGACTTGATAGCTAAGGTTTCAGGAGTCAATAATATATAGACTCTCCCTTTGGGAGGAGATGGTACTGGACAGGAAGCCAACAGGGCAATCACATGCCCTAAGAGTAGGCAGGACTGAAGCAGATTCCTCCACAAATAAACAATAAAGTCCAGATAGCAGAAGTAATGTTATTGGTGAGATCTAGGCAAGATACAGTACTAAGGTACTGAGGCAAGAATCAGACCAGGTGACAATTTGAGTTTGATGTCTAATCAATCAGATGTCCATTCAATCTGAGGGTTATGCTATCTTAACCAAGGAAACTGAAGAATGATGGGGTAAGATGGCAATAAGATGACTGAGTTCCTAATGTAGGCCCCTATAGTAAGGCCATGTTCGAGGGACATAAAACTGACCTTACCAAAGGTTAAAGGCAGGTCATTATTGGAGAGGAGCAAGAAAAGGTGTTGCTAAGAAATACATGCAATACCTACATGTTTAGGCAGTGAATGTTGATTACGGTTACCAGAAAACCTAGAATTTAGGTAGGCTGCTGAAACAAACTGGAAGAGATTTGGACATGTAAGAAGAGTTTACTGTTGATGTGACTAGGAAATTGTTGGACTAGAGTGTCAGCCCCATACTAACCTAAGGGGTTAATTCTCCACATTGTGTAAAAAGGCTGTTTGATCCTCTCTTCTCTGATCCTCCCCTTCTTCCATTGTCCCATAAATATCTCCTTATAGAACAGAGGCTTTGAGGCAAGCTGCACATGCTCAGTTTAGTGTGTAATGCTACAGAGGTTTTTTTTCTTGGGAGTGCATGTGATCAGCACAAGGCCAATCAACACTGCCCAGACAGAGGGTCAGGGGTCCTGCAGCCTCATAGGTGAGAATGAAAACTCCTCCTACAAGCTTAAACCAGTGCTCTGCTGGATACTGCTAGAAGTCACAAGACTGCTCTAACTGCTGATGAGAAAAGGTATTTAGCAGTTCTGTGTGTTGTGGGAGACCAGATATAGTGAATGCAGGGCCCTGGGTTAGTAACACTTTAAAGGCAACTCCCAAGCAAGCAATTTAAAGGACTGATGAGGAATGGTCCTATGACACCCTTTATATTCCATTAAAAAGGACTCTCTTCACACACACTTTATGGTATTACATTAAAAATGCTTTTATTAAATGTCCTACATAGCAATGCCCAGCTCATTATGCCCTTTGTGTACAATAACGTATTTTAGCCTTGAAATAGACCATAATTTAGTATTAGCATTCTCCCTAAACATACAAATGGGGTTTGATGCTAAGATCAGGGTTCACTGATTCCACAGCCACACAAATCAAACCCACGTGTTCTCTTATTCTTAGGAGTGCTTATCTGCAAGCTTATTTTTTGTGGGTTAGTGACTAAAGTACAGAATAAGGAAAGTCAGCAAGCAACCAGGCAACTAGCATTTGGAGGAAAGTAAGTCAGTATTGGCATTCTCCAGGTAACTCTCAGGAAAGCTATCTTTGAAAACACACCTAGTTCTGACCGGCAACTGGTTTTGTCTTTTTGGCGGGGATAAAATATCTTTTTACTGTTTAAATAATAATTTAACACACATTGGGGTTGATTTACTAAAATTGGAGACTGGCTACCATGAACAGCTGGATACACTGGATTTTGCAATCAGCTTCTAAGTTCAGCTTGTTCAGTTAAGTTTTGACAAAAAAAACCTGGAAGGTGACTGACTGGTTTCTTAGCAGAGCTGCACCAGATTTTGCACTATCCAGTTTTAGTAAATCAACCCCATTATGTGATACTTATATATGTGAGCTGAAAACACTGATGAAAATATTTTTAGGAGATAAGATAACAAACGCAATTAAAATAATGTCCACATCTTCGGGAATTAACTTTTTTGCTACTCATCTATACCAAAGTTATGATGCTCTCTAATATATTATTATGCATGGGATTGGTTTTACAAAGCAATATAAAACAGTTCGGAGCAAAGATGTTAAAGCTGAACTCAAGGAAGATAAAAAGAAACAAATTATTGTAGCCCTGTATTCATTAGCACATCATCAAAATGCCCAAATTTGACCTGGTATCAATATCCTGCAATTCCCAAAACAAGAGAACCCAGATTGGGCGAGAGATTGTGGCAGCACAATTATTTGTGTTGCAAGGCCGCTATGCTAACACAGAATATATTGATAGGAGAAGAGGAGAGAGTGACAGAGAGATGATCTCATCAGTCTGCTCTTTCTCATTTCACTGTCCAATCACAAGCCACTGCAGGAACAAAACATGTAAGTATTACTTAACTGAAGCAGAGGAAAAGCAGGTTTCCTGCCCTGCCTTATACTGTAGGACAATGTTGTGTGGCAGAGCTGTGTAAATCTCAGGACTGGGTGGGCAGAAACACAACCATTTGGCAGGTAAAATCGATATCTTATATGTAATTAATCTGTGCAGTTAGCTGTTTGCCTAGATACCAGTTTGAATACTTTTATACCAAGGTACTCATTTAAATGGCACCATTATCCATCCTATAAGGATAACTTTAATAAGGTGCCATCATACAAGAAGTTAGGGTCCCCTATGTTTATCTATTATTTATTTGTTAAACTGACATAAATACATATAGAAAACTAAAAAGGTTCATAAATATAACAAAACAAATGTTGAAAACAATACCATTGCCATTGATGTGCCTTAGGGCTGAACTCCAAAGACACAAATTAATGCAGCTCTGTATTTGGTAATACACCACTATTTTTTATGCAATTAGTGTAGTACCTAAATTTAATTTAGGCTGGCCATGATTCAATTGTTTTCATTCAACCAGCAGGTTGAATGAAAAAAAATGAGCAGATTCCCCAATCCACACATTTGAGGTGGATGGGGGAATCCTTCCCACTGTGGTATTGTACTCTGACAGTGGGGAGCCTGCCCCACCATCAGAATACAATTATCAGTGTTGCCAGCTATAGCTGGTGGCACTGATCATTTGGAAAACACCTGACAGGCTGGTTGTACGCAGGTCGATCAATTAATCGACTTGTGTACAACCAGATCAATTACACCAGATGAGTGCAAAAGAGGATTTACAGATATACATACATGGTACTGAAGGGATACATGATACTGAAGATTACTCAAAAAGTTCCACAATGTGACACAAATTTTATATCACATATTAACTTAAAAGTTTGAAATCCTCATTTTCTATTTAAAAATCTTGTAGAAGCTTGCACACCACAGTATCATTTTTAATATTTTGTAAAATAAAGATGGATGCTGAAATGTGTTATAACTCTGAAATTATGCATCCTGCTCAGTAACAAGTTCAACTACTGATACCTGTGCCATTCTAATACAACAACTAACACTGCAATATACTGTTATACTATTCTACAATGTTGTTGCTTGTTTCAAAGACATAACAACCTTGAAACAGTACAGGATGCGCATGCTTACTGCATTCTGTAGCTGTAATGATGTATTGTAATTATGGACTATAGCTGTACCTTTGAGTATAATATAACAAGTCTCTCAGTTCTTAACGTTTAGCTAAAAAAATCCCTACAGCTTTACTCACATCAATTACCTGTATGTTTTCACTGCAGGGATGCCTGTCTTCCTACTGCCTCTATATTTCTGCTGCTGTATTGGTTAACAGCTTCAAGTCTTCATGCAGAACAGCAGTACAGATTGCCTGATAGGAACACATCCCCTCCTTCCTACTCCATTGAGAATTTTCTTTTCATTCATTACACTGCTTGTAATATGATCTGTTAATGGGCAAGAGTCTGGTCAGTCACAGGTTTCTCTTCCCATTGAGAAATCCTGATACAAGCAGTGTAGTCAACTTTTATCAGTGAAGGAGGGGGTATCTCCATCAGAGCTTCTGTACTGCTGTTCTGCCTGAAGACCTGAAGGTGTTAATTATTGTAGCACCAGTACTTCAGAGACAGGAAGGGGACAGGCATCGTGGCAGAGAAGATTTCTCCAGGATCAAGCTACCTGCACAACATGGGACTAACTTCCTTACATGTAAGGTATGGGATTAAAGCTATGGGGATATTTTTAGCTAAATTTCAGCCTTAAAGTACCAATTAAGTCTGGATGTAGTAAAGTGTTAGCAGTTATGAAAAGAACCATGCAACTCTGGACACCTACTGTGTAAGAACTAACTTATTACCAAAAAACAATGTATGCTCTGCAAGTAAATAGGTGCACTAAGTAAACAGGTAAAGATAATTCTCAACCTATTACATCTTCCACAAAACTATAAAATCTTTTAGACTACTCACAATAGGATTTATTTACTTCACTTATTCCAGTGAAGCAGTTTTCGATTTAATCATCCAATTATGTAAAATGTAAACAGATATTTCTCAAATTCCTGCATATAATTGGGTATTTGCATTGAATACCGCTTCACTGGGCTGTAATCTTTCTATTCACTTGACGAGTCAAGTATGTAAGACAAAATAAGATGCTATACCTAAAATGTTTCTACCACCAAAATGTATAAGTTATATGATTTAAGCAATTTAGAAACTCTAATAACAGTCAGAAAATGCAGAGCTAATTATGTCAGTATCTGCTAATTTATAGACTGTATACTTCTTGCAATATGATTACAACATAAAATTGTAATTCTAAAATCCGTAAACTATGCAAATGCATGCTAATATTTTTTAAATTCATGTTCATATTTTTATAATGAAAATAGCATAGGACAATTAATAAACTGTGAGCTAATAAGCAAGCCTAACATTTCCAACAGTGCAAAATAGTTGAAATGACATTTAAGACATACCTGCCGTAGATTCCTGGTGACACGGACGTCATGCCAGCTGTTGTCATTAAACTTTCCATTCACAGGTTCCACTAGAGCTTCAAATGCACCTGATCCGAGGTTGATGACCAACCACACTGCACCGCTTTTCAGTGAAAGGTTGACATAGTCTGCTGATTTCCCTGTATGGAGCATCAATCCATTCCTCTGGAGGGTTCTAAAGGAGAGGGTAATTTCATCTGCACTGCTCTGGATAGGGCTGTGGGACAAGTCGTAGCAGAAGAATTCATTTCCTCTGAATGTCGCTGCATATTCTTCCTTCCCTGGAATACATCCAACAGCAATGTGAAGAAAATACATTTCTATATCCAAAAATAAAGCAGTTTTTAAGGAGCAGGAACGTTTTCACATTATGCACACTGTGCATAAATGATGCTGCTTATAGAGGCTTTTGGTGTTTTTTCTTCAGCCTAAGCAACTAGGTGTTTACAAGCATATTTGCAAAGGTGTTTTCAGGCTAAAAAAAACAAAAACATCACAAGTCCGTTTTTGAGAGGAGCTTTCGGGCTGAAAACACGCTTGATGCACATGACGATTTAGGATCGTTCTGTATTTTCAACAGAACGTACATTGATTATAGTGAAAAATAAACAGAGGGGAATGTTTTAGAAAAAGCTTATAAAAGCAAATACCCATAAGCATGCATACATTATTGTGCAATATGAATCACTATGAGCGTTTTTTATGCTAAATTTCCAGCCAAAGGTTCTAGCATTTTTTCAGCTGTCTAGTGTGCATGGACTCTTACAAGCCAACACAATGTAAATCTGGAAATCAGAACTATAAACTAGGATGAAAGAACATGAAACCGAAATTGAAAAATAACACAAAGCAATAGAAAGCAACCTCAGAAATACATTATATTATGATAACTGTCTACTGCAAATGTGCAATCACAACATTCAACAGAAAACTGTGCTCTGGGCTGAAAGTCAGGGATAGATGTGGAATGTTGTGCCCCACGTTCTCTTTTTCCCTTTCCCTATGAATAGATTAGTGAGTAAGCATGGCTTTAAATCCCCCCATACTCCATTAGCCCCTTTATTGGGCAACCTTAAGTTCCCCCTGGGTCTCAGCCCTTCCGCTTTTGAATGGTGGACCAATAAAGTTTTTCTTCGACTTCTGTAATCATAGGGAGCCAATATCTAAGACAGTATTTCAGGAGAAGCATCACGTCACCACTAAGGTGACCTTCTCAATACTCTTAGGTGCACCAGATACTTGTCTTCATCAACTTCAATGGAACATTTCTGTAGAACTCTAGATAAGCATACTGATCATATATCTACGATATATACGATTTTACATGAGGACTCCACCAAATTACCTTACATGGAAAGATCAGAACGAGACCTGGGGGAAGTATTGGAGGCAATGGAGTGGAATAAACTGGCGCAGCTGAACTCTAAAAATTATATCAATACATCATTGATTGAGGCTAATCATAAGGTCTTCCTATGGTGGCATTTGGTACCTTCCCATTTGGTGTCCTTTGTTCAGGGGACAGGAGGGTTCTCCACATATGGTGGACCTGCAGCAAAGTAAAGTGATTCTGGATCCGCACCTATAACTTTATATATTCACTCACCCAGGTGAAACTTATCAAGTCTCCACAACAGGCCCTTCTAGGAAAAATGGTGGAGGGAATACCTGGATATGTGAGATGTCTGATTGCATTCATATCTACTGCTGCCAGAATATCCATTGCATGCTCTTGGAGATCTCCCACGATTCCCTTTGACCTCCCAAAGGCCAAGCTCACATGGATAATGGTCAATGAATATCTGACAACTATTCTTCATGATAGCATGGCCTATTTTGAGGAAACTTGGGACCTCTGGATGAGATATCTCTCAGCATCCTCCTAGGCCAGACTGTCGGTAGTGTGTGGATCCCATAGAGGGTGCAAATCCTATATCCCGCGCTTAGCTTCTCTCCTATGTCCTTCTCCCCTCTTCTCTTTTTTTTCTCTCTCTTCTACTCTTTTCTTTCCTTTTCTTCCTTCCTTTTATATATTCTTTTTTTTCTTGACCTTTTTCTGGATATAGTTAGCTCAAGGTTATAGGCCTCCCCCCCTCATTGTCTGCTGAGCGTGGAGGGAGCCTGATACACCACACAGGCTGCGGCTGTCTCCGAAACTAGGTCTGACAAAAGTTTTCTGTTTAGATTTTGCTCTTCTTCTTCATTTATTGTTATTGACCTTGTATTTTCAAGTCCCAAAAGGACCCCATTTTGCTATCAATGACTGATGATTGTCATTGCTTGTTGCTTATTGTACATTATTTGTACCAGTCCAGACAGGCTACAGCTTGTTGAGAAATGTATGTATAATTCAATTGGGCTGTTTTGTAACCTTTTTCTAAGACAAAACAAATAAACACTAATGGAAAAGAAAACTGTGCTCTGTAATTCTTGGTCTCCCCAACACCCCCCAATCTCATCCATATATACTTTCTTCATATAATAAGGTGCAGCACTAAAACGATGTAAATCTCAATATAATGCAATACAATACTGAAAAACGATCTATCATATAAAGTGCAAGTAGTGCTTAATTCAAGTGACAATTCAATCAGCAAGGCAAATGCATAAAGTGACTACAGTGTAAATGCACATCCATCAAAGTGCAAATAGTGCCTATAAGGTGATAAAGTCTATATATCAATCACTGGATAAACGTGAAGCTTCAAATATAAGTGATTCTTAGTGAGTCTTCTGGTGATAAATAAATAGCAGAATTACGCACTCACCAGATGGGTAATACCATCACGCATTTGAGAATAATTATATCTCAGTGGGTCAGCTGGATCATCATATGGACACCTCTACCCTGGTATGGACTCCCCTCTGGGCCGTCAATGGGATGCAGCACCTTTCACCTCTTCCTGCAGTACGCTCTGTGGGTGGTGAGGCTCATCAAGAGCCCCAAGAAAGGATGCCAGAATAGTGTGATACTGCTTCAAAGGGTTTTATTGATCCATTCACAGGTAAATGACAAACTTAAAGCTAAAGGTAAATCACAAACTGACCATAAGATGAAGGTAAAGATGGCCGCGGGACCAGTAGGGGCCTCGGCGGCGTGACGTCAGGACGCTGCAGCTCCTCCATTACGCGTTTCGTGCTCTAGCACATACTCATAGGGGGTGTGCCTGCAAACGTCCGACGTCCAGTATGTTCTATCTATAGTGAAAAATGGCGCAAAATGGCGCGTGTGTGCATCGCGTCCGCCATTTTGCCAGCTATATCGCACAAGCGTGGTACGACTCGCACCATGCAATCGGCACATGTGCATCGCGTCTGCCATTTTGCTGGCTATTTTGCGCATGCATGGTACGACCGGCGCCATGCTATTGGCTACCATGCACATGCGCTGTAAATCAGTGCCATTTTATTGCAGACTTAAAATCATAATACAATGATACAGGATGCGCACGCATTCAGGGGATATGTACTCTACGCCTTCCTATGAGCATTACACTGCGATCACCAGGGAAAGAAAGCCAAAACATTATATTCATTATTCCTAATCAAAGCAATGTATTATTGCGAACAACTGGTGTGTAAATAGTGATATAAATATATGTTATTAGGTCATGTGTCCTCCCATCGATTTAATACATCTGCGTATGCGCAGTACCCTTACCATATATGCATATTAGTCAGACCCATTAAACTTAGGCTGTTAAAAATATGCATAGATATCACCATAGCTTGTAATAGGAACCTAAATGTATCCTTAGAGCCATAATGCTCAAGTAAATGAAATCAACTACGATGGTGATCAATATTAATGCTCAAAATAGGTAGGCATCATATATAAAGGCTTCCAGCAAGAAGAGGGGAAAGAATTAATGAAGAGTTAGAAGTATTATTCTTGTTGCTCCTATTGTAGATGTGTGTAGTGAAGCCTTGACATTTGAGATATACATTGTATGAGGTTTATAGCCATCATGCCACCTAGCATATTGCTTCGATTTGTGTGAAAGATATGGTTTTTCATTTGCACATGATATTGTCTTTATTTTCTGCACCACCAGTATTGACTTTTTTTTAAGTTTATTCAGGCTTGGTGATACAGTTTAAAATTTGGAAAACCTATTATGCAGTCATTTTTTTACCAAAAATATAGTTAAAGTAATATATGTTTTAGTCTAGTTCGTTAAATAATAATTGTTGTGTTCAGTCAGTCTAAAAATGTATGTAAATAATAGGAATTCTTTGAGGAAAACATAGATGCCGGCATCAGTAAAACATACCGAACTCTTTAGAACCACTATCATGAGAACAATGTTATTTTGGTATTCTATAATAATCTGTGGCCTATAGTATTTATCAGGGGGCATACCCATGGCCTCTACTATGGAAATATTTCACAGTTTAACCCCACTATATAATATTTGTTTATTAAAGGATAAATTAACCTTCTGGAGCATGTTATACCCATATTTAGAGTGTAATGTGTAATATTCTCAAGTACATGTCCTCCTCACTGCCCCCCCCCCCCTTCTTGACAGTGGCCAGGGAATCTCCTCTTTGCACCCGCTGTAGCATTTTGAAAGCAGCATTGCTGTGCAAAATTGACAGGATTGGCAACAAATAGGTATTAAAATCAGTAATAAACCCCAAACCAAAAATGTAATATATTGCAGGTTACCAATCTTTAGATGTAGTTTGCTGCATTAGTTTTCTTTTTTGGCTTTTTTTCCCTGGGTTTCCCTTTGTGATCGGACCAGTAAAACACCTTCTGTATTATACAGACACCACTCTGGATGAATGAGCACAGGGGGCAGATTTGGACAGCAGCATTGCCACTCTGGGAAGAGGGGAGTGTTAGAAGTACTAGCAGATTTAAATAAAGTAACAAATTGAAGCTGAATTCTAGCTAATACTTTATAATCAATTACAGCAAACATTTTTTTTCCTTTTGGGATAAAGGTTTTACATGAATAAATAAAATATGATAATTTTAAGCACCCCCGCCAGTGTTAACTACTTCAATACTGGGCACTTTTACCCCTTTCCTGCCCAGGCCAATTTTCAGCTTTCAGTGTTGTTGCACTTTGAATGACAGTTGCGCTGTCATGCAACACTGTACCCATAAAAATTTTTATTTTTTCACACAAATAGAGCTTTCTTTTGGTGGCATTTAATCACCACTTGTAGGTCAAAATGTATTTTGCTACATTTCTTTGGTGAAAATACCCCAAATTAGTGTATATTATTTAGTCTGTAGGAAAGTTATAAAGTCCACAAACCATAGTTTATATATCTGAAAATTGATCAATCCTGATGAACTCTCAATTCTTGAGAGCTGAAAATGCCAGGATAGTACAAATACCCCCAAAATGACCCATTTTTGGAAAATAGACAGTCCAAGGTAAGAGGCATGGTGAGTTTTTTGAGTTGTATTTTTTTGTTACAATTTTTTGGAAAATTAAGAGATTAAAACATAAAATAAAATATGTTATTTAATTTTTATTTTGTTTTTCAATTTTTTCAAATTTGTTTTCTTTCTTTACTATTTATTTTTTCAAAACACTGTGACCAGAGCAATACAATGTTACCATAGTAACATTGTACTACTCTAGATAAGTGATCAGGATTTTATTTTTTTATACATTATAACTGCCAATACCAATGTATTTAATTGATATTAGCAAGCATTGTTACTGGATGAAACTGATTCATTCAGTCTTTTGTTGTGATTAGCTGTGATTGGGCAAAGCTCATCACATGATACAGATGGGCTGTGATTGACCCTGTCTGTACCATGTGACTGCTTTGACCAATCACAGCTAACAACACAATTGTATACAATGGATGGCATCAAAGGAAGCCATCCATTATATACAATTGTCATGTGATCTGCTGTGATTGGTCACAGCAGTTACATGACACTGGGAATGGGCCGGTGTAGTGATCTGTCATCAGATCACATGGCTGCGCAGCCCACCGGTCGAGTGAGCGGCACTATGGCCGAGTGAGAGGCACCTTCTGACAGGATGTCATATGATGTACACTCAGAAGGAGGAACGTCCCGCCTGGCCTATAGCCTGGTTTATCTCATCCCTGTAACTGCAAGAGAGCTATTTTGTTGAATAACAGCAGACATATTGGCAGGATCACAAGATGAAAATAGGGGAAAAAAGCCTAAAAAAAGGAAATATGTAGGATATTGGAAGTGTAAATATATATATATATATATATATATATATATATATATATATATATATACACACAATACTCAAGATTTTGGTGTGATATACTGAAGAAACTATGAAATAAGGCCTAACAGCTATATGGGACACTGATATTTACCAAATCCTTTTCTAGTCATGGTCTGAAGTTATATTATATAATATAAAAAATAGAGTGAGCGCTCCTGTAAAACAGTAAAAGTAAGCAGCTAATAGCACTAAAGGAGATCACAACCGCCTCAAGTATAAACAAATAAATAAAGTGCAGCGCTAAAAAACAACAAGCAGAAAGTTCGATCTAAAAAGTTCGATCTTAAAATTCGTTATCAAATGTTTGTTAATTCATCGATATAATAATAAAGTAGGCACAGCTATGAGGAATCCGAAAGAAATGGCAGAAATGCACACTCACCGACCGCGTATAGGAAATGCGCATGTGTGTATTAAATTCCGCAGATATCGATCTCCCTCAGGAAGGGGTGTCACCAAACAATAGTCTGCTGGGCTCACAGGACCTCCTTAAGATCAGGATGGATCAGCCGGGTAAAGACTCCCTCCAGGTGAAGGCTTCCCTCCTCTGGATGTAGTATATATTGGAAGCTGTGTCTGCTGACCCCTTAACATCCTGCCAGTATGGACCTCCATGGGTGTAGAGGAAATAATGATATAAATCATCCCGCTGGAGTGAAAAATAGGTTTCAGATTGTATATTCACCATCCAAGGCCGTCCATCTCCTCGAATTCTCAGGTGCAATGTATTAAAGTTGGACCAGTCATAGTCCAGTTTACATCCAAATGCTCCCTTCACGTGTACAGTCCTATGTTGAGGATTCTTGGAAACCTATCCTTCAAACTTGCGGTTCGCCATAAAAGTCATGCTGTGCCTACTTTATTATTATATCGATGAATTAACGAACATTTGATAACGAATTTTAAGATCAAACTTTTTAGATCAAACTTTTTAGATCAAACTTTCTGCTTGTTGTTTTTTAGCGCTGCACTTTATTTATTTATATTATATAATAACTTGTTCATGCGGGTATTATAGAGGCTAGTGAAGAAAGATGTAACCAGTTTAAATTTTATCTTTTATAAGAGCTATTGTGAAGCATTCAATACCTCAAAGCTCAATGCAACCCTTCTAGCTGATAATATACCGTATGTTTGCTGTTTGGTATATTGATCAGTTCTGCTTAAAAATGATCCAAGTGGGGGAATGTAGGTTATTATAAGTGTAATTACATATATATTTAATTTTATGTCAGATCAGATTACATTTCAAAAGGAGTTAAATTGCAAATTTGCAAGGGTTAATAAATGCAGATTGCTCAGTCAGACTTGAAAAGAATCGCAAAGATCCAGGGGGGGAAATTAATGCAATTTGGCAAGAAAGCAATTTGGCCAGTTGGCCAGTATCTAATGATGACAAGAAAAGGGATCTTAAGCATTTATTGAATAGATTTATGGTAAATAGCATTCTTTAAAGGGTAACATCTAATTAATAGCGAAAGAATGCAATTTAGGAAATATCTGGACAACTAGAATTTATATTATATATTCAAATAAGCAGGCTGTAAAAGTTGATGTAGCCACATTGTGTAGGGCAAATACTGAACATAAAGTTCAGACGATAAAAACGAATCCAAACAGCCAAGGGGGATTTACTAGGTCAAAGATTTGTGATTGTAAAGTGCAAATCAGAGCTAAACAAAATAATAGTAAGCAAAAGTCCAAGACCTGGATACCATTTCCTCAGTTAAAACAGGAATATGACCATCTGAAATATGACCACATCAAAGGAGGCAATTTGCTAATTTGCAAGAGTTAGAAAATGCAGATTGCTCAGTCAGACTTGAGAGGATCGTAAAGAGGAGGGGGAGGGGCAAATTAATCCAATTTGGCAAGATTGATATTTGGCAAGTATCTAATGATGACATGAAAAGGGATCTTTAGTATTTATTGAGTAGATTAATGGTTTATGGTGAATAGAATTCTTCAAAGGGTAACTTGTATATCTAGTTAATAGTAAAAGAATGCAATTTAGGAAATATCTGGACAACTTTGATTCGAATTTATAACTGCAGTTGTCTGAAGTCAGTATGTACAATCTAAATCCATCTGATGTCGAAAGAGTCATGCAAAATTCTATAGGGAGTAGTCTTTAGATGAGAATTAAATAGATTTGTATTCCGCATCTTACGACAAGGGATATATTACTATTTTTATTGTGTGTTTTTTATGGCATACATTCTGATGTTACTATTCAAGAAAGGATCAAACAATTGCAGAATTAATCTCCCTATGAATTGTCACACATGATAGCTACTGTTATGGAAGTTTTGGTTGATAATAGTCCTGCATTTGAGCATGGAGGCTTGATTAATAAGAGTATGGTTCTAGATGCTCTGCGTTAGAATATTCAGGGAAATATTTTGTTGGTTACTCCAAATCTTCATGGTTTAAATGCAATTTTATTAAGGGCAGATCATTTATAGAGAAAATCAAATAAGCAGGCTGTAAAAGTTGATGTAGCCACATTGTGTAGGGCAAATACTGAACATAAAGTTCAGAAGATAAAAACGAATCCAAACAGCCAAGGGGGATTTACTAGGTCAAAGATTTGTGATTGTAAAGTGCAAATCAGAGCTAAACAAAATAATAGTAAGCAAAAGTCCAAGACCTGGATACCGTTTCCTCAATTAAAACAGGAATATAACCATCTGAAATATGACCACATCAAAGGAAGCAATTTGCTAATTTGCAAGAGTTAGAAAATGCAGATTGCTCAGTCAGACTTGAGAGGATCGTAAAGAGGAGGCGGAGGGGCAAATGAATCCAATTTGGCAAGATTGCAATTTGGCAAGTATCTAATGATGACATGAAAAGGGATCTTTAGTATTTATTGAGTAGATTAATGGTTTATGGTGAATAGAATTCTTCAAAGGGTAACTTGTATATCTAGTTAATAGTAAAAGAATGCAATTTAGGAAATATCTGGACAAATTTGATTAGAATTTTGGTTGAGTTATAACAGGAGAAAGTGGGTTCTATGAAGGTGCATGAATATTCATCTGCCTTGTCTGTACCTCTGTCTTGTGGATTGTTCTGGAACCAAATAAATGTCTCTCTGGAAAATAACCATTTAACTTGTTGCTACGGTAAAATTCATTTCCTGGATAAAGCAGTTTTACATTCCATAATGGCTAGCAAATTCTTGCCTCAACAAGAATAATTGTAACAATAATTATCACTCCTCATCCTTGATATTTTACAAGCTAATACAGCCATCAAATTTAAAAATTGGTAAGCTGAAATATAAGAAATGTTTGCTTTTGGGTTTAATACTTCTTTAAAGTTATAAAACAAACTGTATGAACACTATATTAGTTACATAGTTGTGGGTGAAAAAGTTCATCTAGTTCAACCACAGTAAAAAAAAAAATCACATAAATCTAAAATATTCTCCTCCCCTTTGAATACTCAGTACTTAAATGCTATATTACACAGAAAAATAGTTGGGAAGGTTAAATAAAGCCACTAGTTCCTCCAGTTCAACCAGAATGTGTGCGTGTGCTTACCATTCTCAATATCCCTGTATGTTGCTTTTGTTACAAAACACATCTACATTATTTTTTTAATCTATCTAAACTCCCTGCTGACACCACCAACTGTGGAAGGGAGTTCAACATCCTTACCGCTTTAACAGTAAAGTGATTCTAAGGCCCTATCTACATCTGGCGATTTGGGATCATGAACGGAATTGCCATGATTCTACCCGCGATTCCAAATTGCACAGCAATCATAGCAAAAACACAGCAAATGTGTTTTAATGTCAGCGCAAATGCAGTGCAGTTTTGATGCGAATGTCACAGGACAGAATCTTGTGACAATAGAGGCAAATCACATTGCGTGAAGCTGGTTGTCCAGAAAGGAGCAGAAGCTTCTTTTGGATGACAAATTTCATGCAATGCGGCTAACATGCCATTATGAATAAATAGCACCCAAACATGCATGACACATTTTGCGATGTCTGCAGTATGACTTGGAATCACCATCAGGGGGCCTAAAGGCAGAAGGCTTTTTACCTTCAGGGCCAGTGCTAGACTATTTTGTGCCCTAGGCAAAACCAGCTACTTGCACACCACTGAGCTCCCTACCCCTGGAGACACCTGCACTGATGGCTGGGAAGAGAGGGGGAAAGGGGTGTGGGATGGACCAGGGGAGCACACAGGGGCTGGGGGAAGCAGAAGGAAGAGGAAGCTGGACAGGAGGGGCGGGATGTACTATAACTATTCACCTGTATTTTCCTCCTGCAGTGGCTGAATGCTGGCGGGAGGGAGAGGAAGAGAAGGTTACATTCAGCTGCTGCAGGAGGAATATACAGGTGAATAGTTCTAGTAAATGCTGCATCACCACCCCTCCTGCCCAGGTGTGACAGGGAAGCCACACTGGCCCCCTGAAGCTACACCTCTGGTCTGGTCTGAATAATGTGTCCCGGTTTCCGGCGGACTGAAATCTGGACACGTGATTCAAAACGTGGATTGTCCGGGTGAATCCCAGACAAGTCTCCTCAGCTCCTGTGGAAATAGAAGTCCAGCAGAAGCTGTCAGGGCATACTGGGAGTTCTGGTTCCACAACAGCTGGTGGGTGACAGGTCCACTTTACAGCTCATAGCCAGCCCCCAGCTTCCATTTACCACATCCAGGGCTCTGGCACTGAGGATTCCCCGAGGCCAGGTTTTCATCAGCACGTCTGTCTCCGGTATCTTCACACTGGCCCTGAACAGCAGAGTGATGTACATGTGTAGAGCAGAAATATGTCCCCAGGGAGCGAGGCACAGTCATTAGAGTTCTCAGCCAGCTGCTGCTCAGGAAGAGGATGCAGGAGTGCGGGTCACCAGGGAGAGCAGCACTGATCAGTGTGGGGTAGTAGAACACCTGGGGAACCTCCACCACAGAGAGAACCACAACTCCTCAATTCAGGCTGACAATTGTGGCGACACTGGGTGTGGCAAGGGTAGCAATTGCAGGAACGATGCCCTGTGTTTGTGTCTTTCCCTGCAGCAGCTCAAAGCCGATGGGAGAAGAGACACAGACACAGGGCATGGTTCCTGTGATTGCTCCCCCCTGCCCTGATCCCCCTCCCTGATTTGCTCACAACTGGATTTCCCTACTGTTCAGGTCTCTGTGTGCCCAGGACCATGCTTACTCCTCCAATCAGTGGCCCTGAGTAGCAGGACTCAGGACACCAGTGCGCCCTCCCCTCTCTCCAGCCGGGGTAATGAGCTGGGACTTCATAGCTAACAGTTTTATGCTGGTCCTGTTCCCTCTGGGACTGCGAGATGGATGCCGGGAGCCTGTGGTCAAGGAGGAAGAGGAGAAGAATGAGGTGAGGCAAGGGTCAGCTGCGCTCTAGGCAGCAGTGTGCCCTGGGTGACTGCCTAGTTCACCTAATAGTAGTTCCAGCCCTGTTTACCTGTTTAATGCATTACAGTTAAAAACCTTCTGCATGCAGTCCTCCCCCAGCCCCCCCTGAACCTCGATCCAACGATGAGAGAGCAGCAGTTCTCTCATTCTTCATTGGACAGAGAAGTAACAGGAGCCATCTACTTTCAGTCAGTCAGTGAGGAGAAAGCACAGGGGGGGGGCTGGTTAATCGGTGTTCAGTGTCAATGGACGCAAAGAGCTGGCTCAGGAGCAGGCATGCAGGATTGCCCCCATGGCGATCAGTTTGTTATGGAGGCATTCAGCATTTAGGGGAAGAGCTAGGAGTACCAAGGGGGACTCGAGAAGAGTAGGATTGGAGTTGCTCTGTGCAAAACCATTGTGCAGAGCAGGTAAGTATGTCATGTTTGTTGTTGTTTAAAAGGAAACTTTTTGCATTTAGAATCACTTTATGCAGTGTAGGATTGAACTGCTTCTCATTCAACTGGCAGCATGAAAAGAAGTTCATTTTCAAAGACCTATGTAGCACACCCCCTAAAGGACTGCTGGGGAAGTAGAGCAGCTGTTTGATACTGAGGAGCTCCAGATGGAAACAGCCCATGTTCAGCAACGGTTCCATTTGGTCAACTGGCTCAGGACCAGGGCCCAAAACACTTCCTTTAGATAGTGGATTATCCGCTCTCCACAATCCTGCGCATTTCCTGGACAAGGCAGGAAACAGAGAAATCTAAAGAAGAGTTGCTCGAGTGGGGACTGGACTACCCTTATGTCCATTAGGATGTGATGGACACTGTTGAGACCTCCAGGCCACAGTGGGAAGCTGAACTGGTCTGGGACTACATGCACATTTCCAAGCCAAGCCTTTGCATGGGGTCTTACAACCAAGAAGCCTGGGTTCTATTTCAGCATATCACCCAGGAATGGAGCCTGGAGCGGGCCATTTACAGGGACTGTGTGATGGTTATCAAAGCTGGGTGGCTGAGTCAGAGTTATTCCGTTGCTGTCCGGATTTCTAGCAGTGAGACTGTTGGACTGCCCAACCCCAGTATGTACTGGTAGGAGGGGTGGTACAGGATTTAGGCAAGCAATCTGCATATTCATAGGAGTCTGACCAATCCCAGGCTAATATTAGAAAGCCATGCTAGCATGGTCAGAGTCTGGAGTTAGGTTGAAGATGGAGTGAGGGAGTGTTGCTGATGTGGAGCCTGGGAGGGGGTCCCAGAGAAGGGGGGTCTATCTACAGGCTGGGAGCTTGAAAGAGGGAACTCCACTGTTCTACAGTCTACCAGGGAGGGGCAAGCCTGTCAGCAGGGGAAGAAGCCAGCTCAGAGTAAGGTCTGAAAGCAATGTCACCCTTAAAGCTACAGGAACAGGACAGTGTGAGTACCTCTACACTCCCTGGGCTTATAAGGGAGAGGGCAGTCAGGTGCCATACCCAACTAGTTCTCCCAGGGACGGTATACATATGTGTCTCGGAATCCCTTGCTCTGGGATACTTTTCATGACAGCCAGGTGGATGAGGAGATTTTCAGTTGTAAACTGAAGAGGTTTATCTCAGGAGACTGAGTGCTTCTAGTAAGGACTGTGTGCTGATCCATTAAGAGATATAAGTCCAGGATCTATTTTTGCTTTTTATATATAGGAAGTTTTGTCCTCCAAGTTTCAGTTCCATTGGGCATCCAATATACACCTAGACCCCATCCAAGGTGTTTAACTCTTATTAAAAGAAGAAAAACAAGCCCTTGGACTGATTACTGACTTTGGAGGCAAGAATGGAAAATACTTGTTGCCTGGCTGTGCAGGAAAAGAGCATAGCGCTACACATATTTTCAACTCTCAAGTACATTGCTTTACATTTTTCAATATTACACCTGTAGTTAGGTGCTCGGCCAGGTGCTGGAGGAGAGGGCTGTGTGTCTGCGCCCACTCTCCTCCTCTGTCCCCCACTGCCAGTGTGTAGCTGGGTGTGCTGCCAGTCGTGTGTGCCTCTCTTCTTTAATTTCAGCAGATGGGGAGAGCCTCTGAAGAGGATATTGGATGACACACAACCACTAAGGATCATTGGATGTTTAGTCCTTAAAAGGGGCGCAGTACAATGCAAGTGAATTGCTGCAGAACTTCAATGCCCAGGATTCCTTGAAAATAAGAGGAGGAGAGAACAGAACTTTGTCCAGCCAAATTAACAGAGATCAGGGCAGACAGTGTGGGGAAACCAGTGCATGCAGACCTGTGCTGTGCTTGCCTACACAGAGGAGAGAGCCTGTGAGGACCACATCAAGAGACTATATATATATATATATATATATATATATATATATATAGTTGCAAGAAAAAGTATGTGAACCCCTTGGGATTACGTGGAGTTTTGCATGAATTGGGCATAAAATGTGCTCTGAACGTCATCTAAGTCACAACAATAGAAGAACACAGTCTGCTGAACATAATACTACACAAACATTAGATGTTATATAAAAGGTGCAGCGCTAATATACAAATGAATAAAAATGATTTTACATAAAAGTTCAAGGTGACATAGTGCATGTAGATAATAAACAATAATGATGTGTCTGGTAGACGTGAGGAAAGGATAATATCCAAACAGGATATCCTGTTTGGATATTATCCTTTCCTGTTTGGATATTATCCTTTCCTCACGTCTACCAGACACATCATTAGTGTTTATTATCTACATGCACTATGTCACCTTGAACTTTTATGTAAAATCATTTTTATTCATTTGTATATTAGCGCTGCACCTTTTATATACTGTCTATTGGGAGGTCTTATATGGTGCCTTTGGTGTACAGCTGCTGTGTTTTTTCATGAGGCGCTCGCTTATTTATATATTTCAAAACATTAGATGTTGCCATGGTTTAATTGCACATAACATGTAAACATTCACAGTGCAGGGAGGAAAAAGTATGTGAGGCCCTAGCTTAATGACTTCTCCCAGAGCTAATTGGAGCCAGGAGTGAGCCAACCTTGACTCCAATCAGTGTGATGATATTGGATGTGTTGCTGACAGCTGTCCTGCCTTTAAAAAACACACACCTGTTTTGGGTTTACTGGTTTCAAGAAGCACTGTCTGATGTGAACCATGCCTCGCAGAAAAGAGCTCTCAGAAGACCTACGATCAAGAATTGTTGACTTGCATGAAGCTGGAAAGGGTTACAAAAGTATCTCCAAAAGCCTTGATGTTCATGTGTCCACGGTAAGACAGACTGTCTACAAATGGAGAAAGTTTAGCACTGCTGCTACTCTCCCTAGGCGTTGTCGTCCTGTAAAAATGACTGCAAGAGCACAGCGCAGAATGCTGCATGAGGTAAAGAAGAATCCCAGAGTGTCAGCTAAAGACCTACAGAAATCTCTGGCACATGCTAACGTTTTTATTGACACATCTACAATAAGGAAAACATTAAACAAGAATGGAGTACATGGGAGGACACCACGGAGGAAGCCATTGCTGTCCCAAAAGAATATTGCAGCACGTTTGAAGTTTGTAAAAGAGCACCTGGATGTTCCACAGCACTACTGGCAAAATATACTGTGGACAGATGAAACCAAGATTGAGTTGTTTGGGAAGAACACACAACACTATGTGTGGAGAAAAAAAGGCACAGCACACCAACATCAAAACCTCATCCCCACTGTAAAACATGGCGGAGGGAGCATCATGGTTTGGGGCTGCTTTGCTGCCTCAGGGCCTGGACGGATTGTTGTCATTGATGGGAAAATTAATTCCAGAGTTTATCAAGACATTTTGCAGGAAAACGTACGACCATCTGTCCGCCAACTGAAGCTCCGCAGAGGATGGGTGATGCAACAGGACAATGACCCAAAGCATATAAGTAATTCAACAAAACAATGGCTGCAACAGCACAGAATACGCCTTCTGGAGTGGCCCAGTCAGAGTCCTGACCTCAACCCGATTGAAATGCTGTGGCATGACCTTAAGAGAGCGATTCACACCAGACATCCCAAGAATATTGCTACACTGAAACAGTTTTGTGAAGAGGAGTGGTCCAAAATTACTCCAGATCGTTGTGCAGGTCTGATCTGCAACTACAGGAAACGTTTGGTTGAGGTTATTGCTGCCAAAGGAGGGTCAACCAGTTATTAAATCCAAAGGTTCACATACTTTTTCCTCCCTGCACTGTGAATGTTTACATGTTATGTGCAATTAAACCATGTCAACATCTAATGTTTGTGTAGTATTATGTTCAGCAGACTGTGTCCTTCTATTGTTGTGACTTAGATGACGTTCAGAGCACATTTTATGCCCAATTCATGCAAAACTCCACATAATCCCAAGGGGTTCACATACTTTTTCTTGCAACTGTATATATATATATATATATATATATATATATATATATATATATATATATACGTATATATATATAGTCTTTTTCTTTCCCCCCCCCCTGCTTCCTCTGGCTGCTTACTATATCCCGATTGCATATACAAATTTCATGCAGATCTTTGTTCTGTAATTTATTTGATAATTGAATTGCTTATATAACCCAGGTATTGTATGGCTGGGGCTAGCAGGGCATTCCTGCGGTGTACTTGGGAATTAAGATATTGTTTATGTTAGTTTTAAAGCATTATTTCATATTGACTTTGGATTACTATTCCTATACAATGAATGAGAGGAACATATGGTGGGCCTGCTCGGCTTGGCCAAAGGTGGTTGCTTAGCTCTTTGGCTCTATATTCCCCCCCTAGCTTGTAGGCACCTGCTACCCCTTGGCGGTATAGAGATGTTTTGGTGCTAGGCATCCGTAGTACTTTATTGTTTGTTTTTTTTCTTTTTCCATCTTCTTGTGGAAGTGTTGTTGTTCCATAAACAGAGTAAAAGTAGCAAGTTGGAATGTTAGAGGCTTACATGTCCCTGAGAAGTGGACACAGGTTTTCAGGGAGTGCTGGCAGATGAGGGCTAATATTGTTTACCTGCAAGAAACCCATTACACCCATACCAGGCAGCCCTGATTAAGAGATGCGAGGTATCCGAGGGTAAAATTATTCTGCGTGGAGATTTTAACTTGGTACTGGACCCTTAGGTGCCTCCCATCTCTCTTATTCATATTTGAAGTGGTTCTAAAGGTTCAAGGCTTTTTACCTTCATGCATTCTATTCATGAAGGTAAAAAACCTTCTCTGTGCAGCATCCCCACCCCAATACTCACAAAAGCCTTCTCTCAATCCAGCGATGTGCACAGGAGTCTCGGCTTTCCTGGGACTTCCTCTCTTCATTGACTGAGACAGAAGCAGGAGCCGTTGGCTCCCACTGCTGTCAATCACAGCCAGAGAAGAGAGAGGGGGCAGGGCCGAGCTACGGCTCTGTGTGTGAATGGATTCATGGAGTAGCAGGTGCCTCCATAGCAAGCTACTTGCTGTGGCAGCACCTGAGAAGAGGAAGGGGCCAGGAGCACCAGTGGGAGACCTGAGAAGAGGTGGATTCGGGCTGCTCTGTGCAAAACCACTGAACAGAACAGGTAAGTGCAGACATTTTTGTTAAAAAAAAAATAAGCCTTTAGAATCACTTTAAGGAGAATTAAAAAATGTCTGTATGAGGCCGAACTCATGGACGTATGGAGCCTTCAGCACCACAATGAGCGGGATTATGATACTAATCCTCAGTACATCAGTCCTATTCAAGGATTGATCATTTCTTTATTTCACATGCACTATTGGAGGATGTGATGGAGACTACCATTGAACCCATGATAGTATACGATCATGCTCCCATTACTCTCTCAATCTCTGCATATCTCTCCCAGTGTAAATGATGGCGCCTTAATGAGAGCATTTTAAAGGATGAGGTGCTCAGGGCAGAATGTCAAACTGAGCTTTTTGCATTGAATAGTTCCTCACATACAAAACCGCTTTCATTTGGGGAAGGGCATAAATGCATGATTAGGTGGTCCTTAATAAAACTAACGAAAAGATGAAAAAAGGAATGTTGTGAAACGTTGAATGCATTAATATCGCATATACGATATATTGAAGCTTAGCATAAAAAAGTATTTTTTAATGCAGTACAATTAATGCTGGAATTTGCTAATCTGAGGAGCAGGATAATTCTTACCTAGTATCAAAAGCGAAGTCAAAATTATTATACATGTAACACCCTCCAGGTTAGTCAGATAGGCTGGGGTGTCTTTTTTTTCTTTTTAGGCAGAGGCTGAGTAGCAGCCTGGGATGAGTCAGCCTGTGAGTGAGGCAGGAGTTCACCTCAGGACAGGCTAGGAAGGTTCTGAAGGTCAGAGCTTCTGGAGCCTTCCTACCTCTCCAGAAATCTGAGAGATTTCTGGAGGAGGGACAGAGGTGGGGAGGAGCCTCAGCTCTGCATGCTTGAGGGACCTTGGTCAATCCCCTGACAGGAGGCTGGGCATGGTGACCAAGGCAACCCTTAAGTATCCCAGAGCCTGAGAGAAGTCAAGGCAGTGTCAGGTAGAAGATGGACTGAGAGGAAGGCTGGAGTGAGGAGCACGGGAGGGGACCCCAGGGAGGGGAACCCACCTGCATACAGGAATCTGGTAGGGAGAATCTCCTCTGTCCCATTGTCTCCTTGGGAGGATGGTCTGTGAAGCAGGGCAGGAGCCAGCCCAGCATAAGGCCTGAAGGCAGCCAATAACCCACCAAGCAAACAGGGAAAGACAAAGTGAGTACTCCTACACCACCTGGAACAGATAAGGAAAGAGGGAGGTCAGGTGCAATATCCAACTAGTCTTCATCCGGGACGGTTCAAAATCTACAGTTCTTGGACCCCTTTGCCCAGAGATACCTTCAGGCAGCTGGGGGAAGAGGAGGATTCATCTGGGGTCTGAGGAGGTACACCCAAGGGCTTCAGATGCTCTTAGGGAACAGACTATTTTTGTCCACATTTTTTGTACATAGTTGCTCCAAGTTGTCCTTAAGTTTACAGTTTCCTTGGGCATCCCATATACCCCTAGGCTCAATCCAAGTTGTTAACCCCTTAATTAAACAACAAAACCAAGCTCAAGGACTGTTTACTGTCTCCAGTGTGCAAAGTGTGGAGGAAAATGCATGTTGCCTGACTGTGCAGAGCTTTATGGGGACCCAAAACTCAGCAACTCCTAAGGGCATAGCGCTAAATACAGTAGGCATTTATTTTATGAATTTGGCAACAAAGTAGGCCAGCTATTGGTGCACTCCCTTCATACTCCTTCCACACAGGCATTTATTCCTGCTATTGCTTTATTGAAAAATTGTAATGCTGTCAAACCAACAGATATAACAATTAGCTTTAAATATTTCTACTCATGGTTAATACCATTTAGCAGACTCAAGGTCTCATCTTTCTGTTATGCAAAAAGATGACCTTATACAGTCAGGTCCATAAATATTGGGACATCAACACAATTCTAACATTTTTGGCTCTATACACCACCACAATGGATTTGAAATGAAACAAACAAGATGTGCTTTAACTGCAGACTGTCAGCTTTAATTTCAGGGTATTTACATCCAAATCAGGTGAACGGTGTAGGAGTGACAACAGTTTGCATATGTGCCTCCCACTTGTTAAGGGACCAAAAGTAATGGGACAGTTGGCTTCTCAGCTGTTCCATGGCCATATGTGTGTTATTCCCTCATTATCCCAATTACAATGAGCAGATATAAGGTCCAGAGTTCATTTCAAGTGTGCTATTTGCATTTGGAATCTGTTGCAGTCAACTCTCAAGATGAGATCCAAAGAGCTGTCACTATCAGTGGAGCAAGCCATCATTAGGCTGAAAAAACAAACCCATCAGAGAGATAGCAAAAACATTAGGCGTGGCCAAAACAACTGTTTGGAACATTCTTAAAAAGAAGGAACGCACCGGTGAGCTCAGCAACACCAAAAGACCCGGAAGAACACGGAAAACAACTCTGGTGGATGACCAAAGAATTCTTTCCCTGGTGAAGAAAACACCCTTCACAACAATTGGCCAGATCAAGAACACTCTCCAGGAGGTAGGTGTATGTGTGTCAAAGTCAACAATCAAGAGAAGACTTCACCAGAGTGAATACAGAGGGTTCACCACAAGATGTAAACCATTGGTGAGCCTCAAAAACAGGAAGGCCAGATTAGAGTTTTCCAAACGACATCTAAAAAAGTCTTCACAGTTCTGGAACAACATCCTATGGACAGATGAGACCAAGATCAACTTGTACCAGAGTGATGGGAAGAGAAGAGTATGGAGAAGGAAAGGAACTGCTCATGATCCTAAGCATACCACCTCATCAGTGAAGCATGGTGGTGGCAGTGTCATGGCATGGGCATGTATGGCTGCCAATGGAACTGGTTCTCTTGTATTTATTGATGATGTGACTGCTGACAAAAGCAGCAGGATGAATTCTGAAGTGTTTCGGGCAATATTATCTGCTCATATTCAGCCAAATGCTTCAGAACTCATTGGACGCCGCTTCACAGTGCAGATGGACAATGACCCAAAGCATACTGCAAAAGCAACCAAAGAGTTTTTTAAGGTAAAGAAGTGGAATGTTATGCAATGGCCAAGTCAATCACCTGACCTCAATCCGATTGAGAATGCATTTCACTTGCTGAAGACAAAACTGAAGGGAAAATGCCCCAAGAACAAGCAGGAGCTGAAGACAGTTGCAGTAGAGGCCTGGCAGAGCATCACCAGGGATGAAACCCAGCGTCTGGTGATGTCTATGCATTCCAGACTTCAGGCTGTAATTGACTGCAAAGGATTTGCAACCAAGTATTAAACAGTGAAAGTTTGATTTATGATTATTATTCTGTCCCATTACTTTTGGTCCCTTAACAAGTGTGAGGCACATATGCAAACTGTTGTAATTCCTACACCGTTCACCTGATTTGTATGTAAATGCCCTCAAATTAAAGCTGACAGTCTGCAGTTAATGCACATCTTGTTCGTTTCATCTCAAATCCATTGTGGTGGTGTATAGAGCCAAAAATGTTAGAATTGTGTCGATGTCCCAATATTTATGGACCTGACTGTAAATGACCTCCCTTTATCATAAGATCCTGGCTCAGCAATTTGCATCTGCTTTCAATTCTATATTACAGGGTAATCCTATCCCAATGGACACCTCTCACGCTCACATAACTGTAGTTTTGAAGCCTGATAAGGATCCCTCACTCTGTGCTAGCTATAGATCAATTTTCCTCCTTAATATGGCTTTGAAATTGTTTACGAAAATATTAGCACTGAGATTACTTCTGTACTTGGAGAGAATCATTCATTTAGATCGGCGGGCAGCAACAGGTCAATAGCTGTCTACCTGTCAACCCCCGACAGGTGACAGGTAGACTGCGAACAGGTCCTTGTGCCGTCAACCTCCGGGTAGGGGGGCAGTGGACACTGCTATTGGGGAAGCAGAAGGGCAGAGGAAACTGCCACAAGGGGAAAGGGGGGAAGGGTAAACTGCTATAGGGGAATGGGAGGCAGAGGACACTGCTATGGGAAGAAGGGAGGGCAGAGGACACTGCTACAGGGGGGAAGGGGGGTGCAGGGGACACTGCTATGGGAGGAAAGGGGGGGACAGAGGACACTGCTATGGTAGAGGATACTACTGTGTGTGTGTGTGTGTGGGGGGGGGGGGGTGGTGATGTGAAGGGCAGTAGCGGACACTGCTATGGAGGGAAAAGGACACTACTGTGGAGGGAGGTGATTTGAAGGGGACACAGGGCACTGCTATAGGTGGGGCTGGCATCAGCATAATGCTGCTTCGGCAGCCACCTTAGGGCGTCAGGAAAGGAGGGGGAGATAAATTGGAATCCCCAGCCACTTGCTGAGAATTCAGATTTTTAAAACACCTGTCTTTCAACAATCCCCTTTATGTTCCTCCTGCAGCAGCTGAAAGCCAGCTTCTCCTCTCCCACTGGCATACAGCTGCTGCATGAGGAAAATCCAGGGGATCGGTTCCAGTAAATACCTCGGACGCTGCCCCCCAACAGGGTTCCTAAAAAATTGTTAAAAAATAGTAAAAAGTAAAATTGTAAACAATAATAAAAAAAAACTACTGACACCATCCAAGACCCTAATGACAAAGTCCACTGCCCTACCAACACTGACCACAGCTCTACTGACTGACACTAGCCACTTTTAAGGTAGGCAAAGTTTATATTTTTACAGTGACATTTATTTAATTATATTTTTCTAAGTTTTCCTTACTATTTAGTTAAGCATTGCTAGTTTCTTAGAAAAAAAATGGCGCTGAACCCAGTTATCTTTGATCTCTTTTATGTTGTTCAGGTAGATCTCCACCTTTCAAAGGTTGCCTACCCCTGATTTAGATCAATCTGGTTTTGTGCCATGCAGAGAAGAGAGGAACAATACCATCAGGGCTCTTAGTCTTATTCAACTTTGCAGTTCCAATTCATCTTCTGCGCTTCTTCTCTCCACAAACACAGAGAAGGCGTTTGATAGGGTAAGCTGGAGGTTTTTGAGGTTCCAGTATATTGGGATTAGGGCAAATGTGATGAAATGAATAGACGCGCTGTACAATTATTCAACAGCAGCAGTTAAAAGATAAATTCACCTTTCTACAAAAAATAATAAATGCACTTTTTTTGCAGGTAAAAAAAATGTGCATGTATTATTTTTTGTAGTAGGAGCTTGTAAAGCGTTGCACCAGTGATCAGCAGATCACTGATGCCATGCAGGTCTCCTGCAGACTATCAGTGTATCTGCTTGCTCATACATCCTGTACGGGCAAGCCGATACTTCTAACAGGAAGAATCAGTGAACGACCACGGCACTCCACACCACGATGGTAGTTCATTAAGAAATACAAGCCAACAGCCACTAAGGCTGTTGGGACTTGTAGTCCATTCATTCACAGAACACTGCTGCCCGTACTGCTGTCACGTGTGTGTGTGTGTGTGTGTGTGTGTGTGTGTGTGTGTGTGTGTGTAGGGGGGGGGTGAAGAGTATCGGGAACATGCTACGTTACATGTGTCACCCTTAAAGACATTCCTATAGGTGAACATATCCTTTAAACACAATGGTGCACTACCGGCCAATTTCACTCTGGCAAATGGTATCTGCCAGGGTTGTCTCCTTTTACTACTTATTTTTATACTTATCTTGGAGCCTTGTTATGATCTATTAGATCCAACCTGGACATAATAGGTGTGCAGGTAGGTAAAGAGTCTCATAAAGTTTCTTCATATGCAGACGATTTATTATTTTTTGTCACCAGTGCAGAAGTAACTTTACCCAATTTAATGAGAGAATTAACAACTGTTAAATTATAAATGAATTATGCAAAATCGGAAGTAATGAGTCTCACAGTCCCTGAAACTAGAGTTTCTAAATTCAAATCAAGTTTCCAATTTAGATGGGTGGCAGAGAAACTTAAGTATTTAGGGATATATTTTACACAATCCCTAGCCAACATAATTTTGCACAATTGCTTTCCATTAATAAAAGTGATCTTTGGCACTGGCAACAACTCTCTTAGACATAGTTTGGTAAAAACGACATTTTAAAGATGAATGTACTCCCACGAGTGCTGTATCTTTTTCGGACTCTACCTGTGACAGTACCAAAAAAAATTTCCTGTGACAAATTAAAGTGGAGCTCCACCCAAAAGGGGAAATTCCTCTTTAAGTATTCGTCCCCCACCCCCCATTACGAATTGGCACCTTTGGAGAGTGGGTACCTGATTTTGACAGGCACCATCTCCCACTTCCGCTCCAACTGCCTAGGTGATTGCATTCTTCTGGGACACGTGACAGGTCCCAGAAGACTGTTTGGCCATTCACAATGCGCAGCCGCAAGCTTTCACAGCCAGGTGCACACAGTTAAGGTGTCAGCGTCAGAGGCAGAGGACGTCCGGTGAACCTGGCTGAGGTCAGCACACTGCTGGATCAAGGGACAGGTGAGCTGCTGTTTTTTTTTTAAAGTGAGCAGTTATAGCTTTTGTAGCTGCTGACTTATTTTTTCACAGGATACTGGAGCTCTGCTTTAAGAGGGAGTTTGCACAATTTTTGTGGGTGGCTCATCCACAAAGGATTCGAGCAGAAATACTAACTTTGCCTATGTGCGCAGGTGGCTGCACATTTACTACAGATTCTGGACTGGAGCAATCATGGTCAGGTAAAGTGCTGGATAACTCTGGAGCAACATATATCATGTTTTCCACTCGAGGTTCTCCCATGGATTAATACTTTGTGTCCGTCTCAGATGAGGGATCCCCCTATTCTAGGTACTACATCTAAAGTAGTCCATTCAATAAAATCCAAGGGGATAAGTCCTATAACATCATCACTTTTGATGCCAGTAATATGAAACCTTGACCTTCTGCTGGGGTTTACTGATCCCAAATTTCATCAGTTATTACAGGTAGGTAAGTTCATATTGTGGGATTTTCGAGACTCAAATGGTTGGAATTCCATAAGAAATGTACAATCCATGCTTACACCATCTTTACCAACATGGCAGGTGATACAACTACGGCACTACCTTGCTTCACTACCTCAGGGTTCAGAAATGTTTGGTTTGTCACTGTTTTCGAGTGATAGTGCGTAGGGGGCCGGCCAGTAGGGCAGGGAATATCTAAGGAGTATGCTGTATTGATTGCACCCTCTGATTCGCATGTTCCCTTTATTTATGTCTGCATGGGAAAAAGATTTGAATATAAGATTTTCAGCTAATCAAAGAGTTTGTATCTGTTATTTCATTCATAAATCTTCTCTGTCTTTGAGACTGTTGAAAGCAGGGTACAATCTTTTGACTAGATGGTATAGATCTCCAGAGAAGCTGCACTGTATGTTTTCTAATGCTGACCCCATTTTTTGGCATTGCAGAGATGAAAGGGGGACAGTCTTCCGTATCTTCTGGATATGTTTCAGAATTCGCTCCTATTGCCAAGAGGTGTGCGATTTGAGTAAAGATATTTCTGCTCTCTCCAGGACCCGGACCCAGCAGCATGTTTATTACTTCTCAGTCCTCTTTAGAGGGGTAGATATCATCAATCGGTTGTAAAACACATCTTTAATGCGGGGAGGGTCTGTATACTGGCACATTGGAAGTCCTCCTCTCCACTAACAGTGGGACACTGGATTAGAGCAGTGAAAAGACAGGAAGCTTGTGAAATGAAAAAAGTAAATTTAACCTTTTTAAACCAGTAGAGGGACTTTCTTGATAAAAAGGGCTGTTGCATCTGATTGTTGAAATACACCCTGCCATGAATTGATTATAATCATGGATGCACTCAGGATTGTGCCTTCTGTGCATTACCACCATTGTGGATGCTGGACAGGATGTATACATCTCTCTTATCCCACTTCATGGCCAACACTTCATCGTTCCTCAAACTCACTGATTCCTCACTTTGTAGCCTTGTGATCACCAGATTTTGTTGGAAGCCCTTCCTGTTTGTTCGGGTGGTGTGTACTGCAAGCCAAGGTTTTTTGGAGGTACAGATGGCAGAAAAAGGGCAGATTGTGTAGACGTTATCCAGGTAGATGTGCTATGCCTTTTTGAATAGTGGAAATGCCAGGTCCCCTACAATTTTTACATATGTGCCAATGTAGGTTGGGCACTCAGGGGGGTGGAGCTGGGAATATTTGCCCTCATACACACGGAAGGAATACACATATCCTATGGCTCTTTCGCAGAGCTTGTAGAGCCTAACTCCATATCTGGCCCTTTTACTAGGTATGTACTGCTTGAGTACCAACCAGCCAGTGAAGTGTATAAGGGACCTATTTTGGTCAAATTTTACAGAACTTATCATATCCAGGCTGATTTTAGGGAGGGTACTGTGAGTTATCACTGAAAATGGAGGAAGCGCATGATCATGTCATAGTGTTATCTGGACATAACAGCTGAATAAATGGTCATGTGATGAATGGGGTCAGTGAACCGGTAAGTGATACAGTAAGCATTTCCTTCATTTTTTTTTTTTTGGTAAGCCACATGTTAATTGCGAGACTAAAAAATAATTTGAACTCCACTGTGAGACGTCTCCATTCAAACAAATGGGAATAGGATGAATTGGAGTTATTCACAATATATTGCTGGGCAAAAAGATTGGGCTGGTCAATAATCAACTGAAATAAACTGTCAGTGAAAAATAAATAAAAAAATCAATATCTGAAAAATTTTCAGTGTTGGCCTGAAGACATGGATGTGTGGTAAAAGAGGGGATTGTAGCTGATCCTGAGTTGGAAGGCAGCCACAATGGGTTTGTAAGTGCATCTGGGAGATATGTATAGACCCTAATTCTTGGGGTCTGATGAGATACCCTAGTACTAGTACTGGGCCTTTCATCCAGGGTGTGACGGGCGCTGTGTCAGACCCCAGCCCTTCTCACCAAACTCGTGACCGAAGGACTAGCCAATCTAAAACCGCGATGTCACGTGCGTAACAATGCCACACCCAGCTGCACCCTGCACAGCAATTTTCCAGCTAATTGGACCACAATCGATGTACCGTCAGCCTGAATGCGATTGTTACTGGGTCAGGTTAATTACGCAATTAACTCTTCACACTGCCACCACCTCCTTTTTATACAGAGAAAGAGGAAACGCAGCAATACACTAGGATGATTGGTTAACCGTCAGTATCCTGCTATCTCTACAGACCGGTTATACAGAGGGTTAAACACTCATAGTAGCGCTCTTCAGCGGCAGGGATTCATAAGTCACATTAAAGAACTATAGAAACAGTTCAACGCTTTCAGAAAGTAAGATTTATTACTAAAAGGTCAAAAGGGTGCAGTAGAAATATTTACAGAAAAAAGATGTAACCAATATATATATATATATATATATATATATATACATATACAGAGCACAACAGCACAGCAAACAGATAACAGAAAGAAGTTTAGGTAAATAAGTACTTGCCCACAAAGATGCCTAGGGTTAAGCAGTTTCAAGTCTGATGAGCTAAAATGGGATTTCTGGTCTCGCACTCAGTTTTGTTGGTACCGCGCGATTCCCCTTTCTCTCGATCTGCTAGATGTTAAAATGCAGACATTCCGCACTTCTCTGACTACACACAAAGCATAACAGTTTCTTTTCTACAAAAATCAATTGGTATCTTCTTACAACAGACAAGCCTATTGCCTTATTTGGGAAAGGATGGCATAGACAGTTACACTGAACGCATTCCTGAGGGAGGGAGAATGAGGGGATACATAAAGACTTCTTAACGCAGTGAAAGCCGTGCCTGGCTCTTGTATGCACGACTGTGACTCAGGGGTCTAGTGCCGTTGGTGTTTGCCAATTTACCAGTGGGGTGGTTGCCGGGTCTTCAGAGCATCTTATCCTTTTTGGAGGGACTGTTTTCTCCTATGATTCAGTCACTTATCCACTACTTTCGAAGCGTTCGTACTTCGGATCAGAATCGAATGGTGAGAGCTTCCTGTTGCTTTCATCCATAATACTGAAGATGTGAAATACCTCCTCACTGGTATGAAAGCTTTTGGACATGGCTGGTTCTGGTGACTCTGGGACAGGTACACTGCTGATGGTGGCTGTGTGACAGGTACACTGCTGATGGAGGCTGTGTGATGGGTACACTGCTGATGGAGGCTGTGTGATGGGTACACTGCTGATGGAGGCTGTGTGACAGGTACTGATGGATGGCTGTGTGATGGGTACACTGCTGATGGGTGGCTGTGTAACAGGTACAGTGCTGATGGATGGCTGTGTGACGGGTACACTTTTAACTGTGGCTGTGTGGTGGGTGCACTGCCAATGGGCGGCACTGATGGCGGCTTTGTGACAGGTACACTGCTAATGGGCAGTGCTGATGGCTGCTGTGTGAAAGGTACACGGATTAGGCTGCACATTTGTGATTGGCTGTGTTTGGAAACAGCGATCACGTGTTAAAGAGCCACTGTCATTGGTTCTTTACTCTGATCGGTGGCGCGGTGTCATTGGCTCTTTACCCTGATCGGAGATGCGTAGGGCCTGAAGGGCACAGCTCATCACCAATTGCTATGCTGCACGCCCCCGGGGGCTCACACTAGCAGCAAGTCTGGTAAAACATCATATGACTTGGACCCAGAATGTTGAATGTCCCACCTGGCGCTCATTTGACTACAGACTGGGCGGGAACCGGTTTCCAACATGTCTTTGGAGTGTGAGAGGAAACCAGAGTACCTGGAGAAAACCCATGCAAGCACAGGGAGAACATGCAAACTCAAAGTGATGACCCTGGTGCTGCTAGGCAGAAGTGCTAACTGCTTAGCCACTGTGCTTTCCATATTTGAACACCGTACTGGTGCTGGCTAGCAATCAATTGTGGCAAAAACAAATTTTCAAACACTGTACTGGTGCTGGCTGGTGATAAGGTCATTAGTTTTGGCCAATACTTGTATATGATAACTGTATTGCTTCTGGATGGTGATAAGGATACTGTTGCTGACTGACACTGGTATTAGACATTAGACAGTCAATTCAATTTGGTCCAAATCTGAATTCGGACAAATTTTTGGTTATTCGGAGATTCGGATGTATCCGAATCTCTGAATGACAATAGTAACAAATAGTGTTGAAATTTATTTAGTTATGCTTTGTTTATTCATGTTCTAACGAATTCCAAATTTTCTTAACAATTAGAATTCAATTCAATCAACAGATTTGAATTCTGTGTGAAGAATAGCTGGTTCTTGACCACTTGCACTTCAGAGGATTTACCCCCTTTCTTGACCTGCCCATTTTTGCGATATGGCACAGCGTTATTTTGTAAAAAGAGAAAATAGGTGCAGCGCTATAATCAGAATATAGAAAAAAATTCTCTATAAATTATATATGCATCTAAATGCCAATGATCAAAGAGATGCAAGATGTGATACAATGGTAAACAGTGCGCTAATCAGTAGGAAATGAAAAGTCCTCAACCCAGATCAGTGGTTGTGAGAGATGAAAAATCCTAGGAACAGATAGAGTGCGCACTCACCAGAGGTGCGTTTAAATAACGCATGTAGAGAAGTATATTCAGCAAATTCTCTCCACCTTCAGGGCTCTGGTCAGATCGCACTCCGTACTATCCTCTGTTTCCCCACGAAGAACAGTAGCCAGGATTCATCAAACCGTGTGGGCGTCAGAAATACTCCTTAGTCCAGATAGGCACTGTGGGAGGTGGTACTCTCAAAGAGAGCCCAATAAAGGACGCCACATAGTGTGATGCTGTATGACTTGGGTTTATTAGTCAAAAAAAGGGGTGAAACAACAAAAAGTACTGACCATAAATGTTGGCCACATATAGTGGCTAGATGTCCATAAGCTGTAGCCCCCCTGCGCGTTTCGTGCGATGCACATCCTCAGAGGGTCAGGGCTTACAGCTGGACATCCTTCCCCATCTATTTATACACAGAAATGGCAATCGCGCTAGTCGCGGCGGCCATTTTGCCGGCGTCTCGCGCATGCGCAGTAGATCGGCGCCATTTTGCCATAGGACACAGGGGAGAATGCAAATATTCCCCTAGTGTCCATTCAAACCTATAAAGCACATACAGGGCAGGCGCCATGTTATTGGTGGGGGAAAACAGAGTCTATTATAGACGCCGAACAGAATGCTAACAAAGTAAACATTACTGTTATACCTAAAGGAAGCATTATGCAGTCCAGGGGCATTAGCTTCATACAAGGAAGGCCATATCTGAATAAAACTGGGTGATTTACTGCAATATGTTGGTGCTGTATATATGTGTATATAGATACATATTGCGGAATTTGCATAATATACATTAGGGAAATATAATTCTTATTCCGCTTTCCATATAAATATGCATGTGAATAGTCAATCAGTGATTATTCACTGATAACTTTACAAAAAGGTTTAATAAATATTAAAAATCATGATAATAAATAATTATAAAATAATAATGCGATGGCCATTTCTGTTATAATAAATAGATGTAAATAATGTAGATACAATTAAAAGCTAACATATTTTATTAAGTATATATTTAAAAGTAGGTCAGTATAATCTAATCAATTTCATATGGTCAGAGAAATAAAATAAAATAAAACATCAATAGTGATACATAGGCATAATACATAATAAGATTCACTAAAAACGTATATAAAATAGAATTCACAATGACAAGTTATGTTGATGTTGTGAATAATAGGACACTATTATCCACATCAACTCAGACAGGACAAGAGTATCAATAGTTTCAGGGCAATGTAAACGCACATTAGCTGTCATCAATGAAGCAATTCAAATCAAATTCAATATTGTGGCCTTTTGGATGTAAGGATCCCAGGTCATATATCCACTTAGATTCTAATTGTGAAATCGCCCTTTTTTTATTTTGTCCTCTCCAATGTGCGTTTATCAATCCTATACCCATAAATATTAATGATGTTGGGTCTTGGTTGTGATGCGTTTTATAATGGAGAGACAATGAGTGATCTTTGTAGCCCTTTCTGATATTATTCACATGTTCTTTTAAACGATCTCTCAATCGTCTGGTTGTTCGTCCAATATATTGTAAATGGCAAGGGCATTGTATTAGATAAACAACATATTTACTTGTACAGGTAATAAAGTCGTCGATCTTAAAAGTCTTGCCGTTTGCTGTAGAGCTAAAACTTGTATGTCTGCTTGTAAAATTACTATTAGTGCAGATCACGCACTTTCTACATGGGTAAAAACATTTCATTTGAGGAAAGAAAGGAGCATATATAGGGGGGTCAAGAACATTTGGGGCTATTCTATTCCCCAGCGGAGTGGCTGTTCTAAAAGCGATCTGTGGTTTATCTGGTAAGAATCGTCTTAAAACTGGATCTAACATAAGAATCTTCCAATTGTTACGCATTATCCTGGTGACAGACTTGTGTTGAATAGAATAGTCTGTCACAAAAGGACAAACTCTCTCAGGTCTCTTGTTAGCATTATTCATCAACATCAAATCTCTATTAGAGTTGCCTACTTCTGTCATAGTTTGTGTCAAAGTATTTTCATCATAACCCTTTTCAAGGAACTTAGTTTTGATGATGGCGGCCTGTTTATAGTATGTATTAACATCGGTACAGTTGCGTCTAATCCTGGTAAACAGACCCTTAGGTATATTCTGCAACCATGCCGGGTGGTGGCAGCTTTCCAGGGGAATGAAACTGTTTCTATCAGTTTTCTTAAAAAATGACTCAGTTATAATTTTTCCTTACAGATTTATCAAAGTCAGGTCCAGAAAATTAATGTTCTCATGACTATAATTAAAAGTGAGACTGATGTTAAGAGAGTTAAAGTTCAAGGTGGTAAAAAAATTTAAAAGTGATTCTTCATTGCCATTCCATATGAGGAGGATGTCATCTATGTATCTCCTGTAAAAGGAGAGTTCGGGCCAATCTCTAGCATAGATGACATCCTCCTCCCACCTGGCCATAAACAAATTCGCCAGGCTGGGGGCGAATTTAGCCCCCATCGGCACACCCTTAGTCTGTAAATAAAACTGCCGATTAAACCAAAAATGATTCTTAGTCATTGCGAATTCCAAAAGTATTAAAATAAAATCCTTCTGTAAAATGGGTATATCACTAAAATCATCTAAGAAAAACCTCACTGCTTCCACACCATCCGAGTGGTTTATATTAGTATATAAGAAGGCTACATTGGCCGTAACCAGGAATATATCCGAATTAGTAGATATGTCTTTAATATCATGTAGAACCTGCTTTGTGTCTTTAAGATATGCAGGTGTTTTCATCACAAGTGGCTGTAGGAAATGATCTATATATTTACCTATTCTGGCCGTTAGAGATCCTATGCCACTTATTATTGGCCTCCCTGGTGGATTAAGTGGATCCTTATGTACCTTGGGTAATATGTATAAAATAGGGAGTCTAGGTGATACAGGGCATAGAAATGCTTTTTCTTTTTTACTTATGATATTATCCTCATACCCCCTTTGTATTATAGACTTAAGTTCTTTCTTGTATTGAACTACTGGGTTTTTCGGTAAGGGTAAATATGTATCTCTATCGCTAAGAATATTTTGGACTTCTTTAATATAGTCAATTTTATTGAGGACTACAACTCCTCCCCCTTTGTCCGCAGGGCGGATCACGAGGTCTTTCTTCTCTAGTAATGAATCAATGGCTCTGCGATTAGCGTCGTGCTTATTAATTTTCTTTGTTTTTAAAGTCTCCAAGTCACGTAACACTGTATCCCTAAAGGGATACATCTTTCTTTTCTTGAGGTTTGTTGACCCTCTTACCTCCCCGTTTGCCTCTTCGGTGGCACCTCTTTTTTGTGCCTTGTTCTCCCCTAAAAAATTAGCCTGGGGTTGATTTCTATTAGGCTGTTCCACATAAGTTTGTTGTGTATATGTCGTTCTGTAATCAGGCCTATTAGGCTGCAATGCTGGTCCATAATTCATATTTCTCCACGTGGAGTGGTTGGAATTTCTCATATTGTTTCTAGGTGAAGGATAAGGTCTATTATTATATACCTGTTGGGCCCAAAATGGCTATGCCCCCTTATTAGTAGAAGGTATTAATGACATAGGAACACGCAATCTCGATTGGCATCCTAGACCTGAACACCATAATAACTATCAAAACAATTATAATTACAATCAAAATAAGAACCTTCAGTTTTATAAACCTACTCAGGCCCAACAGGTATATAATAATAGAAGAGGCAAACGGGGAGGTAAGAGGGTCAACAAACCTCAAGAAAAGAAAGATGTAAAGGACATGGGGATTTTTAATCTCAGTAATCAAACTCTTACTACCCAAGAGATCAAACTATTAAATAAAGGATTAAAGTTTGCGCCTAATAAACCGCTCAATAAGTTTCAAACATATGTCGATATTAGAAAATATGTTAGACAATTATCACTAAAAAAATATTTTTTCAATAAACCCCCAATACCTTCTAACGAAAGTAGATTCATTAATTCTAACCTTCATAACCCATCACTGTTTAATCCTCCACCACAAAATAATACCTATATTAACGCCTTTAGGGATACAGTGTTACGTGACTTGGAGACTTTAAAAACAAAGAAAATTAATAAGCACGACGCTAATCGCAGAGCCATTGATTCATTACTAGAGAAGAAAGACCTCGTGATCCGCCCTGCGGACAAAGGGGGAGGAGTTGTAGTCCTCAATAAAATTGACTATATTAAAGAAGTCCAAAATATTCTTAGCGATAGAGATACATATTTACCCTTACCGAAAAACCCAGTAGTTCAATACAAGAAAGAACTTAAGTCTATAATACAAAGGGGGTATGAGGATAATATCATAAGTAAAAAATAAAAAGCATTTCTATGCCCTGTATCACCTAGACTCCCTATTTTATACATATTACCCAAGGTACATAAGGATCCACTTAATCCACCAGGGAGGCCAATAATAAGTGGCATAGGATCTCTAACGGCCAGAATAGGTAAATATATAGATCATTTCCTACAGCAACTTGTGATGAAAACACCTGCATATCTTAAAGACACAAAGCAGGTTCTTCATGATATTAAAGACATATCTACTAATTCGGATTCATTCCTGGTTACGACCGATGTAGCCTCCGTATATACTAATATAAACCACTCGGATGGTATGGAAGCAGTGAGGTTTTTCATAGATGATTTTAGTGATATACCCATTTTACAGAAGGATTTTATTTTAATACTTTTGGAATTCGCAATGACTAAGAATCATTTTTGGTTTAATTGGCAGTTTTATTTACAGACTAAGGGTGTGGCGATGGGGGCGAAATTCGCCCCCAGCCTGGTGAATTTGTTTATGGCCAGGTGGGAGGAGGATGTCATCTATGCTAGAGATTGGCCCGAACTCTCCTTTTACAGGAGATACATAGATGACATCCTCCTCATATGGAATGGCAATGAAGAATCACTTTTAAATTTTTTTACCACCTTGAACTTTAACTCTCTTAACATCAGTCTCACTTTTAATTATAGTCATGAGAACATTAATTTTCTGGACCTGACTTTGATAAATCTGGAAGGAAGAATTATAACTGAGTCATTTTTTAAGAAAACTGATAGAAACAGTTTCATTCCCCTGGAAAGCTGCCACCACCCGGCATGGTTGCAGAATATACCTAAGGGTCAGTTTACCAGGATTAGACGCAACTGTACCGATGTTAATACATACTATAAACAGGCCGCCATCATCAAAACTAAGTTCCTTGAAAAGGGTTATGATGAAAATACTTTGACACAAACTATGACAGAAGTAGGCAACTCTAATAGAGATTTGATGTTGATGAATAATGCTAACAAGAGACCTGAGAGAGTTTGTCCTTTTGTGACAGACTATTCTATTCAACACAAGTCTGTCACCAGGATAATGCGTAACAATTAGAAGATTCTTATGTCAGATCCAGTTTTAAGACGATTCTTACCAGATAAACCACAGATCGCTTTTAGAAGAGCCACTCCGCTGGGGAATAGAATAGCCCCAAATGTTCTTGACCCCCCTATATATGCTCCTTTCTTTCCCCAAATGAAAGATTTTTACCCATGTAGAAAGTGCGTGATCTGCACTAATAGTAATTTTACAAGCAGACATACAAGTTTTAGCTCTACAGCAAACGGCAAGACTTTTAAGATCGACGACTTTATTACCTGTACAAGTAAATATGTTGTTTATCTAATACAATGCCCTTGCCATTTACAATATATTGGACGAACAACCAGACGACTGAGAGATCGTTTAAAAGAACATGTGAATAATATCAGAAAGGGCTACAAAGATCACTCATTGTCTCTCCATTATAAAACGCATCACAACCAAGACCCAACATCATTAATATTTATGGGTATAGGATTGATAAACGCACATTGGAGAGGACAAAATAAAAAAAGGGCGATTTCACAATTAGAATCTAAGTGGATATATGACCTGGGATCCTTATATCCAAAAGGCCACAATATTGAATTTGATTTGAATTGCTTCATTGATGATAGCTAATGTGCATTTACATTGCCCTGAAACTATTGATACTCTTGTCCTGTCTGAGTTGATGTGGATAATAGTGTCCTATTATTCACAACATCAACATAACTTGTCATTGTGAATTCTATTTTATATACGTTTTTAGTGAATCTTATTATGTATTATGCCTATGTATCACTATTGATGTTTTATTTTATTTTATTTCTCTGACCATATGAAATTGATTAGATTATACTGACCTACTTTTAAATATATACTTAATAAAATATGTTAGCTTTTAATTGTATCTACATTATTTACATCTATTTATTATAACAGAAATGGCCATCGCATTATTATTTTATAATTATTTATTATCATGATTTTTAATATTTATTAAACCTTTTTGTAAAGTTATCAGTGAATAATCACTGATTGACTATTCACATGCATATTTATATGGAAAGCGGAATAAGAATATTTCCCTAATGTATATTATGCAAATTCCGCAATATGCATCTATATACACATATATACAGCACCAACATATTGCAGTAAATCACCCAGTTTTATTCAGATATGGCCTTCCTTGTATGAAGCTAATGCCCCTGGACTGCATAATGCTTCCTTTAGGTATAACAGTAATGTTTACTTTGTTAGCATTCTGTTCGGCGTCTATAATAGACTCTGTTTTCCCCCACCAATAACATGGCGCCTGCCCTGTATGTGCTTTATAGGTTTGAATGGACACTAGGGGAATATTTGCATTCTCCCCTGTGTCCTATGGCAAAATGGCGCCGATCTACTGCACGAGACGCCGGCAAAATGGCCGCCGCGACTAGCGCGATTGCCATTTCTGTGTATAAATAGATGGGGAAGGATGTCCAGCTGTAAGCCCTGACCCTCTGAGGACGTGCATCGCACGAAACGCGTCAGTGGGGCTACAGCTTATGGACATCTAGCCACTATATGTGGCCAACATTTATGGTCAGTACTTTTTGTTGTTTCACCCCTTTTTTTGACTAATAAACCCAAGTCATACAGCATCACACTATGTGGCGTCCTTTATTGGGCTCTCTTTGAGAGTACCACCTCCCACAGTGCCTATCTGGACTAAGGAGTATTTCTGATGCCCACACGGTTTGATGAATCCTGGCTACTGTTCTTCGTGGTGAAACAGAGGATAGTACGGAGTGCGATTTGACCAGAGCCCTGAAGGTGGAGAGAATTTGCTGAATATACTTCTCTACATGCGTTATTTAAACGCACCTCTGGTGAGTGCGCACTCTATCTGTTCCTAGGATTTTTCATCTCTCACAACCACTGATCTGGGATGAGGACTTTTCATTTCCTACTGATTAGCGCACTGTTTACCATTGTATCACATCTTGCATCTCTTTGGTCATTGGCATTTAGATGCATATATCATTTATAGAGAATTTTTTTCTGTATTCTGATTATAGCGCTGCACCTATTTTCTCTTTTTATTGAATTATTGTAAGGTTGGTTGGTTGCCTTTTTTGGTGTTCTAGCTGCTTATACACTCCTGTCTGTAGCGCTCGCTATACCATTTTCACAGCGTTATTTTGACTGTCAATTGCGCAGTCATGCAATGCTGTACATAAATGAAATTTATGTCCTTTTTTTCCCACAAATAGAGATTTCTTTTGGTGGCATTTGATCACCTCTGCAGTTTTTATTTTTTGCGCTATAAACAAAAGAATGATAATTTGAAAAAAAACAAACAATATTTTTGACTTTTTGCTATAAAACATATCCAATAAAAAATTTAAAAAAATCAAATTTCATCATAAATGTAGGCCAAAATGTATTCTGTTAGATGTCTTTGCTAAAAAAAAAACTATTTGTAAATTAATTGGTTTATGTGAAAGTTATAGCATCTACAAATGGCAGTATCTATACTGGAATTTTTATTTTTATTTTTATTTTTTAATACTAGTAATGGCAGCAATCAGCGATTTATACCGGTTCTGCGATGGGCATTCTGACACTGGGTGGGAACTAACAGCCACTGACATCCCCAGTGACACTAATACAGTGGCTAATAAAAGCACTGACACTGTACTAATGACACTGGGCAGGAAGGGGTTAACATCTGGTGTGATCAAAGGGTTAACTGTCTGCAATGTATGTTTCACATTATGTGCTGTGAGTGTTTTACTAGGGAGACATGGTGCTTTGTATTTCTCTGCTGTGCAGGGAATCGTCCTCCGGGATCCAGTGATTTACATCTCTAGTCGCTAATAGTGGTGAGGGTAGGGCGGCTCGCGCCCCCTATCTGGATGTAAATCCGGATGTAAATCACGTATATATTATATATACACGTGATTTTGCAGAACCCATGCCACCCTTCACCCTTAGCAATACTTCTACTATAGGGCGGCTGGCAAGCTTGCCTCCACATCCTTAACAACAGTTGACTCATCAGCTGTCAGAGGGGTTCCTCACTGGCAAATGAATGTAAGCATAAATTGTGGGCAATTAAAAATTCTGAAAAAAAAACAGTGTGGCCACCCCTTGGGTCCCTGGATTTTAAGGGGAACCCCATGCCAAAAATGGCATAAGGTACTTCAAAATCCATACCAGACGCCTATTAAAGGGGGCTTCCAGATTCCAATAAGCCCTTTGCCTGCAGCCCCCCACGATCACCACCCAGGGTGGTGGGGAAGAGACCCTTGTCCCCATCAACATGAGGACAAGGTGTTTTGTGGTGAACCCACCGCCATATCTACCTCTCATTGGGCAAGTGTCATTATGGGGCGGGGTCACCAGATGACATCTCCCCATATTTATCTGTTGTTCAGGAATGACACTCACCCAATGACAGCTACACATGGGGGCGGGGTCACCCTATGATGTTACCAGGTAACCTCCACCCCTATGTTTACTTGTCAGATGGCTGAGTCCCTGGACAGGAACAGTCGTGTTCAGTGGGCGGCAGGGGTTTTTTTTTCTGTTCAGGTCTTACTTTTTTTTAGGTTTTGTTTTAATAAAGGACCCGCCAAAAACCATGTATGTTTTTATTAACTCTTTGAGCATTTTTTTTTGTTAAAGGGAGTTTCCAGATTCCGATAAACCCCCCCACCCGCAGACATTCACAACCCATCAACATGGAGATAAGGTGCTTTGGGAGGAACCCCACACTTTTTTTGTTTTTAATTTTGGTGAGGCTCCCGTTAAAATCCATACCAGATTCAAAGGGTCTGGTAGGTATTGGGGGGGGACCATCATGCTGTTTTTTAAAAAATTGTTTAAATCGCCATTTGTTTTGTTCACATTATGCTGTTAGCATAATATGGAAGGGGCAACAGGAAGCGCTAGAGAGGTTTGTGCAGCATATGAATTCTGATAGATATGACATAACATTTACGAGCACGTGGCATCAACAGGTTATCCAGTTCCTAGATTTAGAAGTTTATATGGCGACGGTCAAATTAGGGACTTGTACCCACTTTACAGAAATTGACCGAAATAGGGACATTTCTACTAGGAGTTACCATCACCCGGGTTGGGTGAAAGCAATACCTAAAGGGCAATATATGAGAATAAAATGGAACTGTGACAGAGAGGAAGATTTTATGACAAACCAATATGTTGATTAACAGGTTTTAGGAAAAGGATATAAAAAACTGGACTTAGAAAAACCCATTAATAAAACCCATTAAATCATTTATAAAAGGGCACCAGGTCTGAAGAACATGGTGGCCAGGAATGTGGTTGAGCCCCCTAGGAGGCCACCCATTTTATTGAACCATACAGGTTTCTTCAGAAGTGGAAGGTGCATGGCTTGTAGAAGCACTGGGGATAAAACAAGAAAAATAGAATGGTTTGGATCCGCGGTCACGGGTAAGAATAACATCAAAAAATGTATTACATGCAATTCCAGGTATGTTACTTATCTGTTAATGTGCCCATGTAATTTACAGTATATAGGCAGAACAACTAGGAAACTGTCTAAAAGAATTGGGGAACATATAACACCCATAAAGAATGTTTTAGAAAGCATAGTGTGTCCAAACATTTTTGAATTAAACATAATTGTGACCCCACCATTTTAAAATTTTGAGGTATAGATAGGGTAACCAAACATTGGAGAGGTACAGATATGAGGAAAATGGTATCGCAAATAGAAACCCAGCGGATTTATGAGCTTCAACCCCTAAATTCTTTGGGGTTGAATACAGATATAGACTTAAACTGCCTCCTGATGGATTTTTAGACCATCAATTTATATTAGTCTTGGGTAATAAATCGTTTTTTTTTTTAGATAAAAATTATTTAAACTTTCGATAAATTGTATATTATTGTTTATACAGATTTTTTTCCTTTACTTTTTTTAAACTATTTACTACCCAATATTATTATATGGGTTGGAGTTTTAGGGGGGCACTCAAGGTTTTTCTCATGGGGATTTGGTTTCTAGAAGTATTAGTGCTGGTAATCATATCCCACTCTTTTTCATCTGCATTTGAAAGACAGTTAGTACTAGAAGAATGGCAATATATTGTTTACCACTAGAGGGAGGCCTGGGGCTTTGTAGGCAGGTGAGCATGCAACGTATTTAGATTAGGTTCAATAATAGAATAGGGGGAATCAATGGTGTGTGTGTATATATATACAGTTGCAAGAAAAAGTATGTGAACCCCTTGGGATTACGTGGAGTTTTGCATGAATTGGGCATAAAATGTGCTCTGAACGTCATCTAAGTCACAACAATAGAAGAACACAGTCTGCTGAACATAATACTACACAAACATTAGATGTTGCCATGGTTTAATTGCACATAACATGTAAACATTCACAGTGCAGGGAGGAAAAAGTATGTGAGGCCCTAGCTTAATGACTTCTCCCAGAGCTAATTGGAGCCAGGAGTGAGCCAACCTTGACTCCAATCAGTGTGATGATATTGGATGTGTTGCTGACAGCTGTCCTGCCCTTAAAAAACACACACCTGTTTTGGGTTTACTGGTTTCAAGAAGCACTGTCTGATTTGAACCATGCCTCGCAGAAAAGAGCTCTCAGAAGACCTACGATCAAGAATTGTTGACTTGCATGAAGCTGGAAAGGGTTACAAAAGTATCTCCAAAAGCCTTGATGTTCATGTGTCCACGGTAAGACAGACTGTCTACAAATGGAGAAAGTTTAGCACTGCTGCTACTCTCCCTAGGCGTTGTCGTCCTGTAAAAATGACTGCAAGAGCACAGCGCAGAATGCTGCATGAGGTAAAGAAGAATCCCAGAGTGTCAGCTAAAGACCTACAGAAATCTCTGGCACATGCTAACGTTTTTATTGACACATCTACAATAAGGAAAACATTAAACAAGAATGGAGTACATGGGAGGACACCACGGAGGAAGCCATTGCTGTCCCAAAAGAATATTGCAGCACGTTTGAAGTTTGTAAAAGAGCACCTGGATGTTCCACAGCACTACTGGCAAAATATACTGTGGACAGATGAAACCAAGATTGAGTTGTTTGGGAAGAACACACAACACTATGTGTGGAGAAAAAAAGGCACAGCACACCAACATCAAAACCTCATCCCCACTGTAAAACATGGCGGAGGGAGCATCATGGTTTGGGGCTGCTTTGCTGCCTCAGGGCCTGGACGGATTGTTGTCATTGATGGGAAAATTAATTCCAGAGTTTATCAAGACATTTTGCAGGAAAACGTACGACCATCTGTCCGCCAACTGAAGCTCCGCAGAGGATGGGTGATGCAACAGGACAATGACCCAAAGCATATAAGTAATTCAACAAAACAATGGCTGCAACAGCACAGAATACGCCTTCTGGAGTGGCCCAGTCAGAGTCCTGACCTCAACCTGATTGAAATGCTGTGGCATGACCTTAAGAGAGCGATTCACACCAGACATCCCAAGAATATTGCTACACTGAAACAGTTTTGTGAAGAGGAGTGGTCCAAAATTACTCCAGATCGTTGTGCAGGTCTGATCTGCAACTACAGGAAACGTTTGGTTGAGGTTATTGCTGTCAAAGGAGGGTCAACCAGTTATTAAATCCAAAGGTTCACATACTTTTTCCTCCCTGCACTGTGAATGTTTACATGTTATGTGCAATTAAACCATGGCAACATCTAATGTTTGTGTAGTATTATGTTCAGCAGACTGTGTCCTTCTATTGTTGTGACTTAGATGACGTTCAGAGCACATTTTATGCCCAATTCATGCAAAACTCCACATAATCCCAAGGGGTTCACATACTTTTTCTTGCAACTGTATATATATATATATATATATATATATATATATATATAAATATATACTGTATACACACACACACATACACTGCTCAAAAAAATTAAAAGAACACTTTGAAAACACATCAGATCTCAATGGGGAAAAATATCACGATGGATATTGTGACGGTGAGCGGCGTCAGACCCCAACCCTTCTTACCAACTTGTGACTCAAGGACCAGCCGATCTAAGACCGCGCTGCCACTTGCGTAACAATGCCACTCTCAGCTGCGCCCTGCACAAATATTTTCCAGCTCGCTGGACCACAATCTATGTGTCAGCAGCCTGAGAGCGATTGTTACTGGGTCAGGTTAATTACTCAATTAACCCTTCACACTGCCACCACCACCTTTTTAGAGAAGGAGAAAACTCACAAATCTTAGCAGTAACACTATATTTGAATAAGCGTCTGTATACACACTGCCACCGTAGACAGATGTATGCAGAGAGTTTATACATACAGTAGCACTCTCCAGAGACAGGGATTCTTTTAGTTTGCATTAAAAGCTTTAGAGACAGTTTCAACACTTTTCAGAAAATAGGATTTATTACTAAAAAGGTCAAAATGGTGCAATTAAAATATTTACAGAAAAGATGTAATAAAGAGAGAGCAATAAAACAACAGAGAAATAAAAGAAAGAAGTTTCAGAAGGCAGGATACTTGCAAGAGTCCTTGGTTTGAGCAGAATCCAGTCGTCCGAACAAAAACGTTGCCTTTCTCCCAAAGATGTTCCTGATGTTAAAAGGGAGGTAACTCTTCCTACCTCTCTCCAGGCATGTCAGCCTTTTTTCTAGTAACCCAAAGGGATGTCTCATGAAAGCAAAGGGCCAATTGCCTCATTTGAGGATGGGTGTTAGGCGGGGACCCAGGCTATGACCAATCCCTTCCAAGTTTATACCATGGTCACTAACCTTCAATAGGTACAGGTAGCATCCTAGCAACTGGCAGATTAATATGCAGAATCATATTTCGAACATCCAGAAACCAAATATGGCATATCCTGCCACTCCGGATAAAAATATATTGCTTTCTACCCTCTTGTAGACGCTACATAGGGATGTAAGGTGTCATGTGACTCGTATTAAAATGACCTATCTGAATATATGCTTTATATCAATGTGCCCAGTTCCTGTTGAAGTTTATGAATTTGTATGAAAAATGACTTGTGGGATGTATGTTTTATGGCCCCTGCTGTAGTGCTTACAGGTCAAGTGACCGACTGAGTTATGGTTTTACGACCGGGCCAAGGAAAGTGTTTGTCAGACACTCTGGCACCAAGCTTAATTAGGGATTACAACCATGAACTTTTTCCAGCTGTGCCTTATGCACTTGTGACCCCAGTGCACACACAGACCACATTCCATTCAAAGGGGAGGGGGGACAGAGTGGAATGATATATTTTCAGATCATGATACAAGATGGTAGACCTTAACAAAATGGTTGTCAGCGTCCATGTGTCTAAGCGCACAATTGCCACAGATATCTATACTGATATGGACTGAGTAATGTGTTAGGAATGTCAGAATGCCCCATAGTTTAATAGAAATGAAAATTATTAACCTACAGAGGACTGAATTCAAAGACACCCCGAAAATCAAAGTGAAAAAATGGTGCAGCAGGTTAGTCCATTTTGCTGAAATTCCATTGCAGCAACTCAAAATGGTACTTTGTATGGCTCCCAAGGGCTTGTATGCATGCCTGACAATGTTAGGGCATGCTCCTAATAAGACGAGAGATGGTGTCCTGAGGTATTTCCTCCCAGATCTGGACCAGGGAATCACTGAGCTCCTGGACAGTCTGAGGTGCAACCTGGTGTTGTTGGATAGACCGAAACATGATATCCCAGAGGTGTTCTATTGGATTTAGGTCAGGCGAGCATGGGGGCCATTCATTGGTATCGATTCTTTCATCCTCCAGGAACCGCCTGCATACTCACGCCACATGAGGCTGTTCATTGTCATGCACCAGGAGGAACCCAGGACCCACTGCACCAGCGTAGGGTCTGACAATGTTTCCAAGGATTTCATCCCGATACCTAATGGCAGTCAGGGTGCCATTGTCTAGCCTGTAGAGGTCTGTGCATCCCTCCATGGATATGCCACCCCAGACCATCACTGGTCCACCATCAAAATAATCATGCTGAACAATGTTACAGGCAGCATAATGTTCTCCATGGCTTCACCAGACCCTTTCACATCTGTCACATATGCTCAGGGTGAACCTGGTCTCATCTATGAAAAGCACAGGGTGCCAGTGGCGGACCTGCCAATTCTGGTGTTCAATGGCAAATGCCAATCGAGCTCTATGGTGCCGGGCAGTGAGCACAGGGCCCACTAGAGGAGGCCGGGCCCTCTGGCCACCCTCATGAAGTCTGTTTCTGATTGGTCAGAGACATTCACACCAGTGGCTTGCTGCAGGTCATTTTGTAGGGATCTGGCAGTGCTCATCCTGTTCCTCCTTGCACAAAGGAGCAGATAACGGTCCTGCTGAGGAGTTAAGGACCTTTTACAGCCCTGTCCAGCTCTCCTAGAGTAACTACCTGTCTCCTGGAATCTCCTTCATGCTCTTCTGGCAGTGGCACATATCGATGTGCCTTCCTGGAGGAGTTGGACTGCCTATGCAACTTCTGAAGGGTCCAGGTATTGTTTCATTCTACCAGCAGTGAAACTGACCCTAGCCAATGCAAAACTAGTGAGAAACAGTGAGAAACGATGAGTGGGGAAAAAAATATCAGTGGCCTTCACTTCTAAAACCATTCCTGTTTTGGGGGTCATCTCATTGTTGCCCAACTAGTGCACCTGTTGTTAATTTCATTAACACCAAGGCAGATGAAACTGATTAACAACCCCCTTTGCTACTTAACTGACCAGATCAATATACCAGGAGTTTAACTGACTTGATGCCATACTCTGATTAAAAGGTGTTCCTTTAATCTTTTTGAGCAGTGTGTATATATATATATATATATTGTGACAGTAGGGCGATCTGTCACCCAGGATTCTCAATGAGGCCGGTTGAGGGGCTCCAGGGTAGGTGTTGGATGCAGAGGAAAGTGGCTTTTCACTTTCCTCCTTTGTTTGTAAGGTCTGTTTTGGGATCTGGAGCCTGGAGATTTCAAAGAGATCTGGGAGGGATGAAATCTCCAATCTCCAGGTTTTGGGAATGGCCAGGAGACTGATTGCACAGGTGTGTGCAGGCCTCTTCATAGAGTCAGGACCAGGGTTCTGGGCTCCACCCCGGCAGATAGCAGTCAGGAGGGCTCCACTTGGAAGACAGGAGGTCACTGCCTGGAAGTCCGGTGGGCTTCACCTAGGAGAGGTTTCCACCTCTCCTAGGTGAAGCCCACCGGAGCAGCCAAAAGCAGCAAGGGGCTGCTAGAGACTAGCTGTGTGCTAGAGGCCAGCGGTGTGCTAGTGGCCATAATTCTTGAAGAAGTCTGCAGGAGACAGACATCAAGCTGAGTGTAAGCCAGGAGGCTGAATCATTGTTTTGTTTGGTGGATACCCCTGTGTGGGAAAACGTCTGTTTTGAACTTTCGTTTAAATAAAAGTGGGCTAAAAAGGCCCTGAAAAGAAAGCGAGTAGCTGTGTGCGTTTAAAAGCTCTCCACATATGGTGGAGGATGCGGGCAGAATTGGAGATCCCTGCGATGAAGTAAGTTCATTTGCTATATGAACTGTTTGGTGCATAAGTCTGCACTATCTGTGTGTGCAGGTGAAGAGAACCTGCTAGAGGAAAGGACTTTGCCTTAAAGAGACAGTGTTCCATGGTGTTGCTGAACTGTGAAACACACTGCTGTGTGCATGACTGCAAAGATGGGGCGGTCAAAACAAAAAAAGGAAGCAATGTTTGCTGAAGCGAGAGATAGAGCCCTGTGGCTAGGGGGTTATATACCGCATGCCCCAGCCAAGCCGGGAAATTTAGATGTGGGTGAGTCTGCTGTAGACTGGTGCAAGCGGCACCTGGCAGCATTGAACCAACCTACAAAGGAAAGCAAGCCAACCTTCAGTGCAAGGAGAGAGCTGCAGGATGTCCGTACCTGGGAGAGGGGTGTTGTTGCCCCTGGTAACGCTGCTGCAGGTAAACCAGTAGCTGTTGTGAAAAATCTGAATGTGTCACAGCTTGAGAGTTGGTCCAGCAGAGAGAAGCCTATGCTATGTGCAAGGTGAGGGGCTGACCAGAGGCCAGGACCAAGAGTGAAGGCCCATAGCAACACGGAGGAGGCCAGTCGGGCTGTCTGTGTACAGGGGGCTATGTCATATAAGGATCATGGCAAGTGGCATCAAGAGGAGCCAATACAGCCTGTTAGCCAGCGAAGTTCTGCTTGGAGAGTGCAATCTCCTATGGCGACCAGAGAAAAAATATTGCCTGGAAGGAGGAGCTGCATTGGAGATGTGGCTCAGTGTCCCAACAAAGATAAAAGTGGAAATATACCCTGCGTGGAATGTGGTCAGTGGGGGCATGGGATCTTTTCCTGTCCTAGACTCTGGAATACCGCTGATACTGGGCAAATGTCTACAACATCAAGCCCAGATTCTTGTTTGAAAGTGTTGGCGGCTGCCTCTGGCAACAGGGAGGAAGTTCCTGTTGGGCCTGCAGGGGGTGCCAGAGAGTCCATGGAGCCTATGGGGGCGTCTGTTACTTCACCTTGGGGCAATGGAAAAGTTGCCAAGGAAAGTGCAGTTGAGGATGCGTTTATGAGACGACGCACTCAAATGAAGATGGCGACACCTACTACTGTGGTGGGTAAGACTGTGTGTGATAAAACCATGGCTGGGACTGTCATGTTGAGAAGGACTGGTTATGAGACTGCCCATTCTGATGTAGGAGTGACCCCAGTTAGTTGGGCCACTGAATGTGCTTTTGAGAGTGACTTTTCCCTGTGCAGTGCCTTGTACAGTGGGGAGGTAGGAATTAAAGTAAAACCTGTGCATGGTTCTCAAAAAGAAAGTGATGTCACTAATGTGTGCCAGTCACAGGTTGGTAGTGGCCTAGTACAGCTCACAAGAGCTACAAATGCTGATGATGTTGTTGTGAAATGTACTGCTGTTGGGAAAACCCTGAGCTCTTGCAGTGCAAAAGCTGTAATTAAAGATGATGGGTCATTTCCCATAGCAACTGGTGGTAAGACAGCACAGGTGTCCTTAGACATCTCCAGGGGTCTCCGTGTATTGGAGCCAGAGGTTGCCCTGGACAACTGCGATGTCACTCTGGTGGAGCAGAGTGGAACTGCACCTTGTCATAGGAGTGTGTTGGTGCAGCCTAATAATACTGAAAGTGTTCAGGTGAACAGCGGGTTAATGCAGCCTGGCAAAAATGCAAATGTGTGTGTAATTAAGGAAGTATCACCAGAGCAAAGTGGTGGATGTGAGGTATTGCAACCTGCAGTGGGAAAACAGGTGTTACCTAAGTCTGACATGATCCAGAGTGATTTGTGCAATGGATCTGCAACTAAGCCTGTCTATTCTTATGTGTCTCCTTGGGCGGATGGATCGGTGCTGAGATGCACTGGCGAATTGAGCACATATACAATGGATTGGGATAGTTGGGGTAAAAGGCTAATCTCATTGATGGATGAGGCTTTTATGCAAAAAAATAAGGTGGACACTGTTTCTGCTGTGCCAGCAGGAGGATCTATAGAACGGCCTATAGATAAGGGCGTGTATACAGCAGAGACTTTGTCTGTGACCCACAAAAGTGATGTTGGCATGGAGTGTCAAAATGATGTTGTCACTGGGAATGATCAGGGGCAGCTTGTGGATGCTGAGTCTGAGACTTTGAGAGTGAGCCCAGCACATGGCAGCACTCTGGTGGAGCACCAGGCTGTGGTTATCTCCAGCTTGGAGGAGGTCCCTTTAAAAATTTCAACTTCTCAGCAGGTGAGTCTCTCAGCGTTCCCAGTGCCCTAAATATGGTCAGGAAGGTCTTAGGTTTAGAGTCAAGTGGTTGGGTTGTAACCAAAGTATTAAAGGAGATGCTTGAACTTTGGAATGTACAACCAATGTATACTGGGGTGTCTCCTCCACAGTCAGATGGTCTGGTACTGCGGAGTACCACTAGGTGGAGCACCGAATGGCTGGCTGTACAGATCAAAGGGAAACAAAGTGGTTTGTTTCGGAATTTGTTGATGGTGTTAAAAGTTGTATCAGGGTATGCTGCTGGACTACCTGTCAATGTATTTGAGAGAAGTTTTGGAGAAATGAAAAATGAGTCAAAGGTTTCACCTTCTAACAGCCAGGTGGGAAGCATTTCTGCTGCTATGTTCCAGGATGGTGCTGGTCAGTTGTCAGTGAAGGGCGTGTTGACTGCACCAGTGGACAAACCACATGAGATGGAAGGGCCGAGCATGGACCAGAGAACAGCAGAGATCCTGACCAGGGCTCAAACGGATGTGCATAAAGAAATCAGGGTCATTGGGCCAAAAAGAGGTTTATGTAGCAGGTCTGATAAGACACCTGAAATACAGGGAGAAATGGTATGTGAAAACTGGCAAAATGGATCAGAAGAGAGCTCGTCTGTACAGGATTTGGATACAGATGCAAATGGTGTAGAAAAAGTTAAATTGGTGGGACAGCTACCTGCAGAGTGCATGACACCAGGTGAAGTGGCATTTTGTGAGGTTCACGTGGGTGATGGCTGCCATATGGTGTGTGTGCCCTCTGCAGACACTGTCCTAACTAATGCTGGAAAAGATATTGAAAGGTGTAATATTGACTGGAATATAACTGTTCATGGTAAACTGAATACTGTGGTAATGAGTCATGCAGGTTGGATAGCTAAAGGTACAAGAAACCAGGGGGGTCGTCCTGGTACAAATACAGTAGAAATAGGTCACCTACAGCCTTGGGACAGGAATACTGAGAGAGGTATTAGGAAACCTGAGCACCTGAAGCAAAGGGGCAGAAAGGTCGATAGAAAGGCCAGGGGGACCCCGTTAAGATCTCAGGAGAGAAAGTGGTTATGGAAATGCACCCGGAAAAAGAATAGGGAAGGTCTGAGTAGAGCCCATAGCAGAGTGACAATGGGGCTTGGGGAGGGACACCAAAGGAGTCATTGGGTAGAGTTCCCCTTTAGGAAAGGTATGGTCAGACCAGATTGGACCCCTGTAAGTGAGAGCTGGCACAGAGGTGCCAGAAGAGATAAGTTGTGTGTTCTGCCCCCTACGGGATCAAAACAAAGGGGGGGGATATGTGACAGTAGGGCGATCTGTCACCCAGGATTCTCAATGAGGCCGGTTGAGGGGCTCCAGGGTAGGTGTTGGATGCAGAGGAAAGTGGCTTTTCACTTTCCTCCTTTGTTTGTAAGGTCTGTTTTGGGATCTGGAGCCTGGAGATTTCAAAGAGATCTGGGAGGGATGAAATCTCCAATCCTGGGACCAGGTTTTGGGAATGGCCAGGAGACTGATTGCACAGGTGTGTGCAGGCCTCTTCATAGAGTCAGGACCAGGGTTCTGGGCTCCACCCCGGCAGATACAGTTGTGGCCAAAATTATTCAACCCCCAATGCTGTAAAGGGGTTTAGGGACTATAGTGTACATTTGGAATTGTATTCAGAATCAAATCCTACAAGGACGTTGTAACTACCCAAATGCAACTAAAATGACATCAATTGTTTATGTAATACAGTAGTAAATGGTTCTTATGTGGTTTCTTCATTGCCACAATTATTCAACCCCTTAAAGACTACCACTCTGAAGAACAGAGGTTCATACAGGTGCTTTCCATCAGGTATTGAAAACACCTGTGGATGTCACCGAGCAGCAATCAAGCATAATAAGCACCAATTAGGCAGCTTTAAAATGACTGTGATACTCAGCTCCTTCTAGACATTTACTGGTGTGGTTACAAACATGGTGAAGGCAAGAGAATGGTCCAGGAAGACAAGAGAAGAGGTGATTTCTCTTCACAGGAAGGGCAATGGCTATAAGAAGATTGCAAAGATGTTAAACATACCAAGAGACACCTTAGGAAGCATCATTCGCAAATTCAAGGCAAAGGGCACTGTTGAAACGCTACCTGGTCGTGGCAGAAAGAAGATGCTGACTTCGACTGCTGTGCGCTACCTGAAGCGTAGAGTGGAGAGAAGTCCCCGTGTGACTGCTGAGGAACTGAGAAAAGATTTGTCAGATGTGGGTACAGAAGTTTCAGCCCAGACAATAAGACGCACACTGCGTAATGAAGGCCTCCGTGCCAGAACTCCCAGGCGTACCCCCTTGCTGTCTCCAAAGAATAAGAAGAGTCGACTGCAGTATGCCAAAAGCCATGTGGACAAACCACAAAAGTTGTGGGATAGTGTTCTGTGGACTGATGAAACAAAATTAGAACTGTTTGGGCCCATGGATCAACGCTATGTTTGGAGGAGGAAGAACAAGGCCTATGATGAAAAGAACACCTTGCCTACTGTGAAGCATGGTGGAGGGTCAATCATGCTTTGGGGCTGTTTTGCTTCTGCAGGTACAGGGAAGCTTCAGCGTGTGCAAGGTACCATGAATTCTCTTCAGTACCAGGAGATATTGGATGGAAACGTGATGCAGTCCGTCACACACCTGAGGCTTGGGAGACGTTGGACCTTTCAACAGGACAATGATCCCAAGCATACCTCCAAGTCCACTAGAGCATGGTTGCAGAGGAAAGGCTGGAACATTTTGGAGTGGCCATCGCAGTCACCAGACTTAAATCCGATTGAGAACCTCTGGTGGGACTTAAAGAAAGCAGTTGCAGTGCGCAAGCCTAAGAATGTGACTGAACTGGAGGCCTTTGCCCATGAAGAATGGGCGAAGATACCCGTAGATCGCTGCAAGACACTTGTGTCAAGCTATGCTTCACGTTTAAAAGCTGTTATAACTGTAAAAGGATGCTGTACTAAGTACTAAGATTGAATGTCACTTGGGGGTTGAATAAAACTGATAATGCTGTGAGCACAGAAAAGACATTTGTGGTTATTTCATTATAACTGTTATGTTATATTTGTCTGACCTACAAGTGCCTCTTTAATGTAAATGTAAGCAAGATGACTGAATGATCAAAAGCAATGTCAAACTGGCCAAAACACTCAATTTCAGTGGGGGTTGAATAATTTTGGCCACAACTGTAGGAGTCAGGAGGGCTCCACTTGGAAGACAGGAGGTCACTGCCTGGAAGTCAGGTGGGCTTCACCTAGGAGAGGTGGAAGCCAAAAGCAGCAAGGGGCTGCTAGAGACTAGCTGTGTGCTAGAGGCCAGCGGTGTGCTAGTGGCCATAATTCTTGAAGAAGTCTGCAGGAGACAGACATCAAGCTGAGTTTAAGCCAGGAGGCTGAATCATTGTTTTGTTTGGTGGATACCCCTGTGTGGGAAAACTTCTGTTTTGAACTTTCGTTTAAATAAAAGTGGGCTAAAAAGGCCCTGAAAAGAAAGCGAGTAGCTGTGTGCGTTTAAAAACTCTACCACTTTGAAGCGAGTTCCCACAATATATATATAAATATATATATTTATCCTACGTTTTGTGGTGGACAGCCAATCATCAACAAACTATACCTATACGAACAACCGGAAATGGTGGCTCAGCACTTCCTGAAGATGCCACTCTGGTGAAACTTAGATTGAAGTGTAAGGACCACTACTTCTGGGTCCTGTATGACATCACATCCAGCCTAGGATCGAGGCTTGGAATGCACATCGACCAGTGAGAGTGGTGCGGTGTGGTGCTAACGTACAAACTGTATACACTGGTGCCGGTTTGTGAGGCACCTTTACATGTGAGTGTAAAATCTTTATTTTTATCTGTTGATTTATAATAAATACTACACCATGATGGTTTTATATGATGTCTCATGCTTGGTTGCTTTATGAGTGATTTCGCTGATTGACATATCTGTAAAAAGGGGTCAAACACCTTTTGAGTACAAGTGGTGAAGAAAAAAGAAGCATTGCCTAAGAAGAGTTCTAAAAGGACTATTTAATAAAAATTGGTGGTGGGTAAAACTTCACTTTGGACTTTTTCAATCTAGGAATTTTATATATGTATGTATAATTCTTTTGAAGCAAGAAATACAGAAACTTTTTTTACTTAACCTTTTGCAAAGGTGGATTTTTTTCACTTAAAATGGGCAGTGTACATATTTTCACATGGTTTTTTGAGGTGCTATTTCTTGGAGTTTATTCTTTTTTAGCAGTAAATAAGAAAAAAAAAATAAGAAAAACTGCCCATCAAACATGACTGTTCCAGTCCAGGGACACAGCCATCTGACAGGTAAACAATGGGGGGGGGGGTTACCCGGTGACATCACTGGGTCATGTCTTCCTCTCATTGAGTGAGTGTCACTAGATAACCCCGCCCCCATTTGTATCTGTCATTTGGGAATGGCACTCGTCCAATGACATCACACGGTAACCTTCGCCACTATATTTACCTGTCAGACAGCTGTGTACCTGTTCAGCAGAGACATTTTAAAAAAAACTTTTAATAAAGGACTGGTCAAAACTATGTGTGTGGTTTTTTTACCTCTTTGAGCACTTTTTGGTAAACGAGTAGCGGTACTGCATACTCCATACTCATTCCCATGGGGGGGGCGGGATCTGAGGGCCCCTTGTTAAAGGGGGCTTCCAGATTCTGATAAGTCCCCTGCCTGCAGACCCCCACAACCACCACCGGGTGACCCTGCCCCCATGTGGCGGGAACAATCGTGTTTGGCAGGTGGCAGGGTTTTTTTTCTTTCAGGTCAGCGTTTTTATGTTGTTTTTTTTTTTTTATTTGGGACTTGTCAAAAACTGTGTGTTTAGTAACTTCACTCCTTCTGGATGGTGATCAGCATACTGGTTGTGGCTGACACTGGTATTAGAACACTATACTGGTGCTAGCTGGAGATCAGGACACTGGTTGTGATGCACACTGGCATTAGAACACTGTACTGGTGCTGGCTTGTGATCAGAACAATGATTGTGGTCAACACTAGTAGTGGTACTGGCTAGTGATCAGGACACTAGTTGTTTCCCATACTGGTAACAGAACGCTGTACTGGTGTTCGTTGGTGATCGGTATACTGTTGCTGGCTGACACTTGTATTAGAACACAGTTTTTGTGCCTCTGGTGATGGCACTGGTAGAGAACACTGCACTGGTGCTAGCTGGCAATCAGGACACTGCTGCTGGCTCTCATAGATACTAATTGGGATTACAGCCTTTTGCTTCCTTACCCCTATATGGAGCTCTGTACTGGTTCTTGTTTGTGATTAAGATACTGACTGGTGTTAGAACAGCATACTGGTAATGGATGGCAATCAGAATGGCCAACACATGGATGGCCAACACTAGTATTAGAATACTGTACTGGTGCTGAGTGGTGATCAGGACAGTGGTTATGCCCAACACTGGTATTAGAATACTGTAATTGTTCTTTGTGATCAGGACACCAGTTGTTCTCAAAGGGGTAATGGAACACTGTACTGGTGCTGGCTGACAATAAGGACACTGGATGTACCCAAAATTGGTATTAGTACATACATGGAAACTACAGGCCAGTCAACTTAACATCAGTAGTTTGTAAACTATTGGAGGGGGTGATAAGGGACCATATCCAGGAATGTGCAGATAGGAATAGTATCATTAGTGGTAACTAGCATTGATTTATAAAAGATTGTTCTAGCCAGATCAAACTATTAACATTCTATGAGGAAGTGATAAAGGAAGGCCTGTGGGTGTAGTGTATCTAGACTTCACCAAAGCATTTAATACAGTACTGCATAAATGCTTAATCTACAAATTGAGGTCTGTTGGCATTGGCGATGTCGATAGTGTATGTACCTGGACAGAAAACTGATTACAAGGGCGCATCAAGAGGGTAGTGATAAATAGCATATCTTCTGAAGTGGGGCACCCCAGGGCTGACCAGGAACCCTGTAGGGTTTATCATGATTTACCGGTGGCTGACTTGAGAAAGTATGCCAAACTAAAGGGGAAGATCTTAGCCTGCCCTGGGGTGACTGTTGCTGTCTGGGCTCACAGAATGCATTGCTGGAAGTATTGCACCAGCCAGTCATCCCAATCCCAGATGCATGCCCTGCTACAATTTCCTGAAAAATGGTTACAGCCAGAGAAGCTAACTGGGCCTCAGGTCATGGAACAGGTCATCTTGGGCCACTAACTTAAGGGACCTACCAGGTGAGCTTCAGCTTTGGGCCAGCCATGGGGAGCTCCCAAAGATGGACCAACTGATGGAGTGTAACACTGTGGTAAAGGATCTACTTGGATGTGACAAGTCTTAATTGCCCCTGTAAATGCAGAAATAAAAGCCATCTACAAACCCTGTAATCAACACTCAGGTGTTAGGGAGCAACTATCTAAGTGTCCAGAGCTTCATGCTAGGGTTATTCTTCAGGCATTATGGTGACCCTTGTCCATACTGGGATGATCGGGAGATTAATTGGCCCCATAAATAAGACTCTCAGAGTGGTGTATACATGGGGACACACTAAGGAGTATGCACTAGTGCCAGTGATAATAACCATCACTTGTGACACGGTTACACAGGAGGTGGGATGGTATCAAACCTAATCCACAACATTATCGTGGGACAGAGCTGCCCTCTCTTCATTGAACTGTGGGACTATGTAAGCAGAATAGGAATGTCTAAACCACATGACATTTCTCTTCCTTTTGAAGGGCAGGACAGTGTGAGTCGGAAGGCTCTAGAAAAGGCTGATGATGTTGGTGAAGGTGTTAAAAGTGATGTTGTACCTGTGGTAGATGGACTACAGAACAAGGTGACTCCTGAGGGGGTGGAACCTCCACTTATGCAGGCCATGGTTAAGGAGGATGCAGAGGAAACGTTCCTGCTACAAGGAGGAAGGTTTCTCTAGTCCAGCACATCCTGACCTGGAGCTGTCCAGAGGCGCATTTGACGCTGATGCCAAATGCCATACTGCACACTAAAGAATGCCAGAGAACAAGTCATGGTGATTAATGGGGTGTCACAAGTGCCTGCTGCTGACAGAAGGTGTCTGGGATGAAATAGTGGTGTGACCCTCCTGCGCTCCAAATGTGTGTTTAAAACAAACTAAATTAATATATGAACCCCAAACAGCTGCTAGCATTAAATCATATACCAGTGATCAAGTAAATATAAACCATATAAATGCTGCGCTACATTCAAACTTATTTAAGTGAATGTGGAATCCAATAACTCAAATCAAAAATAGTGACAATAATAATGAAAATAAATAATATGTGCTTAATGATAACAAAATTACCAAATAAACCACCCAAACTAATGAAAAAGCACAAACTTAAATCTATACATATGTGCATGAGAAATACACATACATATATTACATCACACGTGCACAATGTGAAGTGAAATGATGACTAAATAATAAACGCAAACTCAAAGTCCAATAATGAAATGTTGAAGGTGAACAAAACTGTAAACGGTGTGTCCAATAATACTGTAAGGTGACCACAAGTGAAACAAATCGTGCAGATATCTGGGTGTAGATAGAGCTTATGAATCCAACCACCTTCTGGATTAGCCTCTCACCTCATCACTTCGACCCTTGCGGGTCAAAGAGCAGTAATGGATCCCTCTCACAGATCCTCCAGGCACCACAGCACTCCAAAACCACTTTTCAGGATTTAGTATTCCCACTCAGGCTCTTCTCCAAGTATAGTATGTTACCAGGACATAGAAGGTGAATCTCCCCAGGGGAAACACAGATGCCTTCCTATTGATCTCTTAAAAGATCCTCACAATGGAAGCAAGTCATGGGTTAGATTCCCTATGAAATTGTTATTGCGATCTGTGTTTCCCCTGGGGAGATTCACCTTCTATGTCCTGGTAACATACTATACTTGGAGAAGAGCCTGAGTGGGAATACTAAATCCTGAAAAGTGGTTTTGGAGTGCTGTGGTGCCTGGAGGATCTGTGAGAGGGATCCATTACTGCTCTTTGACCCGCAAGGGTCGAAGTGATGAGGTGAGAGGCTAATCCAGAAGGTGGTTGGATTCATAAGCTCTATCTACACCCAGATATCTGCACGATTTGTTTCACTTGTGGTCACCTTACAGTATTATTGGAAACACCGTTTACAGTTTTGTTCACCTTCAACATTTCATTATTGGACTTTGAGTTTGCGTTTATTATTTAGTCATCATTTCACTTCACATTGTGCACGTGTGATGTAATATATGTATGTGTATTTCTCATGCACATACGTATAGATTTAAGTTTGTGCTTTTTCATTAGTTTGGGTGGTTTATTTGGTAATTTTGTTATCATTAAGCACATATTATTTATTTTCATTATTATTGTCACTATTTTTGATTTGAGTTATTGGATTCCACATTCACTTAAATAAGTTTGAATGTAGCGCAGCATTTATATGGTTTATATTTACTTGATGTCTGGGATGAAGTTACTGGTTCCCCATCCTTTTAAATGTATGGTGCTCGGCTTGGCTCACAATCATGCATTGGGAGGCCACCTCAGGGCCAGAAAACAGAAGCATGGATAATAGGCCAGTTCTACTGGCTGGGAGTCACTACTGAAGTAAAAAGGTATTGTGCTTCCTGTCCCACTTGTCAGCTAAATGCTCCAGTAAGGAAAAATGTCACCAGTACACCAAGGATCACCAATATGGGTCCAAAGGTTTTAATATACGATCACATAGTTACAGCAAGGCAACGTTTCGGAGTCTCGCAGGGCCCCTTCATCAGGCAAATTGTGATAGAAACTGGAGAACTATTTAAGAAAACCACCCACCAATCAGAGTGAAGGGAAATGAGCTTGGCCCCACCCCATGATGTCATGTTCCCTCCAAAAATGCATTCAAACCAATGTAAACAGAAACATTACAAACTGCAAAAATAAATAAAACAATAATCAGATGTGTATAAACTGCATTCCCAGGGATATAAACATTGTGGTCACATGTGTATCATGGTACTCCCCGGATTATAATAAAGTGTCAGCTGAAAGCAGCGCTGGGTTTTGGAAACAATGACCAACAGCATATATGTCCCTGACAGAAGATAAAGACTGTTGCCTAGAAATGTGGGGGGGTGTCTCCGATTGCCAAGTGAGCTGCAATGGGGACACACCTACAGTGGTCCTATTAGTGCAACGGCCGACAGTTTCATAGCGACGCATGTCATCTGCATGCACCATGAGAGTTTACTACTCACGCATGCGCTCAAAGACATTCCTGCACCGGTCGCCATTATCATGGAAATCCATGATGTCGGCGCCGGGAAGGACAAGGCGGAGGCAAGTCGCTAGCGTCATAGAAACACATGGCGTCGACACCACATAAACCAATGGGGTTGCAGAGATGAGCTTTGAAGAAAAAAGGACAGAAAGGAAACAGATTGAGGGCTAGTTCACACCACATGTGTTTCAGTTACTTTTCATCTGCATCCAAAGATAAAGTAGTATACTATACATGGTTGTCAATGTCATAGTTCACAACAGTGCTCGTAGTTCCAGTGCGTTTCAGCTCCAGATAAAAAGCAGAACATGCCACATCTCACTCATACAGAGCTGCACTGGAACGCGGCAACACACATCAAAACGCACCGGAGCGCACCAAAAATGCACCGTAGCAAACATGTCCCCATCTAAATTGAAAAAAGAGAGGGGAAAAAATGGACTAGAATGCATAAAAAACGGTTTGGAATGCATAAAAAACACATCAAAAACGCACCAGATATGTCAAAAACCGTGTCAAAACGCACAGGCAAAACACATCCGGAACGCATCTCGACTACGTCTTCATAGTGCGAACCAGCTTTGAGAATGATAATGATCAGTCCATGAATGGAGCTGGGGACAAGTGGAAGAAAAGGAGTGATAAAAATGGAAAAGAGGCTAGGCATGGAAAAAAAAGGAATGTGTATTCTCACCTGCTTGCAGGGAGAAAGAAAGAAAAACGCTGTGAATAGTGCAAATGTGAAAAATCTAAACCAAAAGTTATCTACAAAACTATATACACTTCAATCATGAGGAATCATCATAACCAAAGTTCATCTGCAATCGAAAAAGCACAAATATTATGTGTTAGTATAAGTCCCCTCGGTTGTGTTGTGTCGAGGTTATGGATCCAATAAGCTTCACGACAGAGGAGGAAGTTGTCACGATCTCCTCCTCTCGCCGATCGACTGACGTGTTCAATGGTCATGCCCCTCAATTCATATACCTGGTGTCCTGCCAAAATAAAATGGACTGCTACGGGTTTGCTCAAATCAATGGGTTCACCTTTGGTACTCTTGACTAGAGCTGTCCTAATGTCACTCCTGCATTTTTTAAATCTCCGCTTAAAGGGACCTTTTGTTTTGCCCACATAAACTAGTGAGCATGGGCATTTCAGAATATAAACGCAGTAATTGGTGTTACAGTTCAGGTAACCCTGTATCTGGTAAGTTTCCCACTGTGGGGATGTGTGAAATATTCCCCACAGATCAATGAGCTGCATAAATTACAATTGTAACACTTGTAGCAACCCTGTCTTTCTGAGAACTTAAATACTGCCTTAGCGTATTTGGTCCTAGGGTCCGAACTAATAAGTCACGTAGGAATCTACCTTGCTTATGTGCCATTAATGGTGGATTCTTTAAGTTGGGTGATAGAGTGTCATCAGCTCTAAGGATGTTCATGTTACGCATGACCGCTTGTTTAATACGCTCAGAAGCCTGATTGAAGCTGTGTATAAAGAGTGGCCTGTTGGCCGCCCTAGGGCTGCCTGCAAAATCTGCCGTAGCTCTCGCTAATGCCTAATCAAGTACTCGAGTAGGATAACCTCGTTCCACAAATTTTCTATACATGACCTCAAGTTGTTCTATCCTGTCACTCATACAGGAACAAATGCGTAACACCCTCTTGAACTGTGAGATAGGCAGGCTATCACGGAGATGCTTGGGATGTGCGCTCTGGTAATGTAGTAGGGTGTTCCTGTCTGTTGGTTTTGAGAACACAGATGTCTGGAGTGTACCCTGGTTATTAGTGATCCTCACATCAAGATATGTAATGCTGCTGGGGGATATCTTGGGGTTGAAAATGATACCAGGAAAGATGCCGTTAAGCTGATCAACAAACTCATAAAAAATAGATGTTTCCCCTTTCCAAATAAGGAAGATATCATCTACAGTATATCCAGTATCTTAGCCAGCATTTGACATGATCAATAAACAAAGGCATGAGATAAATGTTATGCTCCTCCATATACCCAACAAAAAAATTTGCAAATGAGGGGGCAGCAGAACTACCCATGGCAGTGCCGTGTATTTGGGTATAGATGGTCCCCTCAAATGCAAAAAAATTGCTTTCAAGTACAAAACGTAAACAACCAATAAGATATTCACACAGGAGATTCTAGGCCTTTGATCCAGACCAGAAATGTCTAACCGCCACCAAACCTGCTTCATTAGGTATGCTTGTATACAAGGACGAAACGTCCATTGTTGCTATTTTCCAATTTACATCAAATGCAGAGCATCCCCCAAGTTTATCCAAAAAATCCCCTGTGTCCCTGACATATGTCGGCAGGTTCTGAACCAATGGTTGAAGATGGAAGTCCAGTAGCTGAGCCAAAGGTTGGGTGATTGACCCTGTGCCAGAAACAATTGGCCTAAATTTTAAAGGGTTTGTGCCCTTGTGAATTTTAGGTAACCCATATATCACAGGTAGTTTTGGGTGGTTGTCCATCAAGAATTCAGCTGTCTCATTAGAGATCCAGCCCTTGGCTTGGCCGATGATGAGAGAATTTAGAGTGTTCATGATGCCTAGTGTAGTATCCAGAGTGAGTTGTAGGTAACTGTTAGTATCAGCTAACATTGATAACATTCCCTCCCTATAGTTTTTATAGTCCATGATCATAATAGCACCGCCCTTATCCGTGGACTTGATGATAATATTTTTATTGTCCCTGAGTGTCCTTAGGGCTTTAAATTCCTCAGGACTAAGATTAGTGTATCTCTGTTTCAGAGTGCGTATGTAGCAATCAATGGATTGGTACTGTCCAGGGGGCATGAATTTGCTTTTCTTGTTCAAACAATTTTATTATTAACAATAAAGCAGAGTGTAACAAACAATGAGACATTGTTAAAGTACAATGGACATGGAAGTGGCAATAGGATATATAAAAAAAAATGAATGAGATTTACAGTGCAAATGTCTATATGCTACTAGCATAAACAGGTAGATAAAGGTTGACAATAACAGACGATATTGTTCCAGCCAATCATGGTAATGTCTCCCGAGTGCATTAAAGAAATAGGGGGAAATTAGAAGGAGGGGTCAAACCGGGGTGGAAGGGGGGAGAGGGAAAGTGGAACAACAACCATGACTCCGTGAACGTTCAACAAGTTTACAACCGCCCCTGCGTGCTACGTACAAAGGGCTATTGAGTATATCCAAAGCGCATAGTATACAAATCAGGGAGAAGGAGTGATTCGTCAAAGTTAGAGGGGAGGAAGCGCTCTACCCAGGGGCTCCATATGCGCAAGAATTTAGGAATCGTGTCAAGAATTGTGGCTTCCACCTTTGCATGTATCATGGCTTGTGTTATTCTAGTTTTGACGGTGGGGGATTTCCAGGATTTTGCTATAACCTGCTTAGCCGCCGTTGTAACTTGCATGATGAGCCTAAATTGTGAATTGGAGATGCCAGGGGGGCATTGATTAAGTAGGGCTATTGATGGGTCGGGTTGTAGTATGGTAGTGCTAAGTGTAGATATCATGGTGAAGATTTCACCCCAAAAGGTTCAGGCTATTGGACAGTCCCACCACATATGGTAATGCGTTCCTGGGTCCATACAGCCTCTAAAACAGTTGGGTGAGTAATTAGGGGTAAATTTTGCTATTCTCGCCGGGACTAAGTACCATCGGGTTAAGACTTTATAATTCGTTTCCAATGCTACAATGTTCTGTGAGGATGATTTTGTGTTGGCCCAAATGCGGTCCCAATCAGACGGGTCAAATGTCTTTCCCATATCCGCTTCCCACTTATGGGTATACAAAGGGGGGGACGTGGTAATCGAAGTAGTGAAGAGTAAATATAGGCAGGAGATAAGCCCACGTCTATGGGGGTCTTTGTAGCATGCTCGTTCAAAGAAAGACATGGTGTCTGGCCGATTGGTTATAGTGGTATAGGGAGCGTAAAAGTGTTGTAGCTGCAAGTATCGGAATATCTCGGAGGCTGGGAGGCTATGCGTTTCCCGCAGCGAGGCAAAGGATTTAAACTTATTCCTCTGTAGGAAATGATGTGTACGGAGTAAATTAGCAGAGGACCAGGCTTTAAATAAATGGGGTGTCTGCCAAGCTGGGGGGAAAGCTGGGTTTCGCAGGAACGAGAGCATAGGATTATGTGGTGATTGGAGAAGATAACGGGTTTTCAGCTTATCCCATAAGGATAGAAAGTGAGAAGTGATGGGGTTGGTTATAGAGCGGCGGTCCATCGGCCTCAACCAGAGTAAGTTTGCGGTAGATAAGGGGTCACATTCTATCGATTCAAGCGCAACCCATTGAGGGATTTCAAAAGTTGCATGGTATTTAGGAAACTGGGCTAAATGCGCTGCCTGATAATATTTGCTAATGTCGGGTCGGCCCAGACCTCCTCTGAGCTTAGGGCGATAGAGGGTGGAGCAAGGTATACGAGGATGAGTATTGCCCCATACATAGGAAAAGATGCGACGCTGCAGTGTGCGGAGGTAATGAGGAGGTACTGGGACAGGGAGGACTCTAAACTATAGAATTTTTGGGAGGATTGACATCTTGATAGCTGCTATTCTGCCAAGCCATGCGAGGGGAAGGGAAGACCATTTGGTCAGAAGGGTTGAGAGGTGGTTAAGCATCGGAAGATAGTTAGCTGCGTAGAGGTCTGATAATCTAGGAGTCAGTTTGATACCCAGGAAAGGGATATGACGCTGTGACCATGGGAATGGTAAAATCTGCTGCAAGTGCGACAACTCTAAAGGGGAGAGAGAAATGTTGAGTGCTGTCGATTTATTAGGGTTTACTATTAGGCCCGAAAGCACGCCAAATGGGGAGGAAGTTAATGAGGATGTAAGAAAGAGCAAGACGTCATCTGCAAAGAGACATCATTTATGATGCGTGCCCCCTATTTCGAGTCCCTTAACATTCGGGTTAGCTCTGATTAAGAGGGCCAGGGGCTCTATAGCCAGGGCAAAGAGCAGGGGGGACAGAGGACAACCCTGTCTCGTGCCTCTGGAAATCAGGAACTGAGCTGATCTGTGCCCCAGATACCTGATTCTGGCCGAAGGTTCTCAATACAGCGAAAAGATCCAAGTTAAGAAGTGTGGGCCAAAACCCCAACGATGCAAAATGTAGTTGAGGTATGGCCATGAGACTGTATCAAATGCCTTCCGAATGTCTAGGGAGAGGAAACAGGTAGGGATATTACGAGACCTGGCTAAGTTTGCTAGAAGAGATGCACGCCTGATGTTATCTCCTGCTTGTCTAGTTGGGATAAAGCCCACTTGGTCGTTATGAATTAGAGAGTCAATACACAAGTTAAGACGCGAAGATAGGATTTTTGCTAACAGTTTGATGTCAATATTAAGAAGAGATATTGGCCTGTAATTGGACCACTGCGTGTCATCAGAGTTCGGCTTTGGGATCATTGAAATGTTCGCTTGCACTGTTTCGTAAGGATGGGAGTGAGGAGGTGAGCAAATTTCCTATAATAAGTGGCTGAGAAGCCATCCGGTCCTGGGCGTTTCCGTAATTTTAGATTTTTAATAGCGTCTAAGGTTTCAGTAGGGGAAATAGGTCGCTCAAGCGCCGCTAACTGGCACTCTGAGAGTTTCAGGAAGGAAATGGAAGTTAGAAGGGTGTCAGCTTGTGCGGAGTCAAAAGATGTGGAGGAAGAGTAAAGCTGTGACAGATGTTTATGGAAAGTCTGTAGAATATGTTCTGGGTTACTAGTGAGGTTGCCAGAGGAGGAGCGAATCCGGATAGGTTTAGTGAGCTGGTCGAGCCTTCGAAGTGAGAGGGCCAGGAGTGTATTGGGTTTATTTGCCCTAGTATAATATTTATGTCTAGATCTACGGAGAGAGAGTTCCGCTTGATCTCTGAGAAAAAGATCTAGAGCCAATCTAGATCGCTCCAAGGGTTCACGATTGGCGGGCGTAGCAGCCGCCTGAAAAGTTTGATGGGAACGATCGTAGTGCACCTTACAATGCATGTGGCGAAAAAAGGAAAAAGAAAAATAAACATGGAATATTGTTCAGTGCATGGTATCTTGCGAAGGTAGGCCCGGAGACGAAAAACGTCCCCGCTTGTGGAAATTGAGTTGACCTTCAGCTGCACGCGTGGGGAGGGACTTCCGCGGTGAGCAAGATGTTGACCTCCGCTTGGCGCTTTCTGAAGGCATCGCTGGGGAATGTAGCTGCAGGATCCGTAGGGTGTCTAAAAGGTCCTCCGGAGTCTTGCAGGTGTCGGAATCGCACTGCGAAGGGGAAGCTCCACCTATATTGTATAGCGTGGTGTTGGAGTACTTGTAGGTGGGGTTTCATTGCCCTGCGCTTGGAGATGGTTGCGGGGCATAGATCTTGGAACAATTGGTAGGTATGACCTTGGAACTGTAGAGATTATTTGTTATGGGCAGCCTGCAGGAGATGCTCCCTGGTACGGAAAAAGTGGAGCTTGGCTATAATATCGCATGGTGGACCATCCGCGCATCGTGGATCCAATTCTAATCTGTCGATTGGGATAGCTGGAGCAAGCTCTTGGAACAGGGCTGTTATCGTTGATTGGACATCAACAATCGTTTCCGGAAGGCCACGGATACGCAGGTTTGAGCGCCGTGCTCGGTTTTCAAAGTCCTCCAGTCGTGTTGATAATGTTGCGTTTTCGTCACGCAGAAGATCAAGGTCATCCGTAAGCGTCTGAAGCGAAGCGTCAAGACCATCTACCCTCTGTTCTAGGTCCGCAGTGCGCTGTCCTAGCTCACGGATTTCCCTAGAAAGTGTGGCAGTAATGCGGTCCGAGGTTTGCTTCAAAGCTTTGTGTGGCATTTTTTCAAATCGTGATAGAAGGTCAGTGGGTGTAAGGTCAGGCGTCAGGGCTTGTGCAGGGACATCTGTCTCATTGTCGGACTCACCCTCAGACGTGCAGGGATGGCTGGGCTGCGGATCCTGCAGGGCTGCATATGCCCCTGCTGCTTGCTTGCTTCCACGTGCTGGGGCGGTGGCCATTTTGGTGAAAGCCTTTGCCAGGGCCTCTTTGATGGTTTTGGTTGATGGGGGGACCTGGTGCCGAGGTGCCCCTTTAACCATTTTGCTGCTTATCAGGGAGGGGGTGCTGTTATAATGAACTCAGCCCCCCCTGTTTTCTCCCTCTTCAGCCTCGGCGGGCTGTGTGCAGTGGTGAGCTGTGTGCAGCAGTGGGCGGGCCTGCACACAGCTCACAGAGGGGACCGAATCCCCAGTCAAAGTTCTCTGGTCTGGAGCGGGGGATCCGCCGCAGACCCGGGCGGATCGGACTCCGGGATGGTTGCCCAGGGGATCGGATCCCCTAATAGTGTATAGCGGGCCGGGACCCGCTGCTTCTGGGTGCCATCACCCGATGGGAAAGCGGAGCCTCATATACCTGGTGTCCTGCCAAAATAAAATTAACTGCTACGGGTTTGCTCAAATCAATGGGTTTACCTTTGGTACTCTTGACTAGAGCTGTCCTAATGTCACTCCTGTGTTTTTTAAATCTCCGCTTAAAGGGATCACTGTAGGTGTGTCCCCATTGCAGCTCACTTGGCAATTGGAGACACCCCCCCCCACATCTCTAGGCAACAGTCTTTATCTTCTGTCAGGGACATATATTCTGCTGGTCGTTGTTTCCAAAACCCAGCGCTGCTTTCAGCTGACACTTTATTACAATCCGGGGAGTACCATGATACACATGTGACCACAATGTTTATATCCCCGGGAATGCAGTTTATGCACATCTGATTATTGTTTTATTTATTTTCACAGTTTGTAATGTTTCTGTTTACATTGATTTGAATGCATTTTTGGAGGGAACATGACATCATGGGGCGGGGCCAAGCTCATTTCACTTCACTCTGATTGGTGGATGGTTTTCATTAATAGTTCTCCAGTTTCTGTCACAATTTGTCACATGCCTGATGAAGGGGTCCTGCGAGACTCCGAAACGTTGCCTTGCTGTAACTATGTGATCATTTCTTAAAACTTATACACACAGCCATTTTTAACGCAGGAATGTGTGCGTTTGGATTGTACACTTGCTAAATGCTCCAGTGTCGCATTTTAGGAACCCCTTGGAGCCTCTGCCTATTATAGAAGTACCTTTTGAGAGTATTACAATAAATCTGGTGGGGCCCTTGGTGACATTAGCCTGGGGTAACCAGTATTACCTTGTGGTAACTGATTGTGCAATGAGGTATGCAGAAGTAATCCCTCTCAGGAAGACCTCCTCAAAAGCGATTGATCGGGATTTATTTAATGTGTTTTCAAAAACTGGGTTTCCTAAAGAAATCCTGGTGTACTCCATTTATTTTGAAGGTGTTGGTGGACTTGTATAAGTTGATCCAAATTGAACAATTGCACACTTCTGTCTATCACTTACAGATAGGCTAGTCGAGAAATTTTCCTAGCCAAGTGGCAGGGGCTATTCAAGATGGTAGAAAAGGTCGGAGAGATGAACAATATAGTACACCAAACTGGTAGGCAGAAGCCTTATCAAATCTACCTGTCACGGTCAGGTGTCAGGCTCAGAGACCAGTAGCTATAGCAGCAGAGAGGCTCCCACCAACCAGCAAGATATGATGGTGATCACCATAGGAGGCTTGTACAGGGAAGAGTCTACATAGCCCAGCAGACAAGTAAGTAGTTTGACATGGATATCCACATCAAAAACCCCACTGAGTGTATCAACCACCTCTGCTCAATATCTCTGGAGTTTGAGACACCGCCACATAAGATGTATAAGAGTACCAGGGTTGCCACATCTAGCACAGGCTGGGTCAGGTTTCACACCTATGGTATGGAGACATTCAGGGTTTTCTATATACCCTATTTAGAATAAAAATCTGCATTAATCTATGTGATGGAGAAAGAGACACCAGAGGAAGAGTCTGACGGATCTTCCCCCAGATCTCTTCTGAGATGGAACCAATGTCCTGTTCCCATCCTACCCTAGACGGGACTGGGAACTTCAATAAAAATGTATTTAATAGATCTACATGTTTCCGAGATAGGTCTCTTGATTGATGTTGCTTGAACTATTCTGTCCAGTGACGGAGTAGGGGAAAAAACACTACTGTAGAGGAGAATTGAGCTGATAGAGCATGACGAAGTTGAAGAAACTGGTAAAACCACCTTTGAGGTAAGAAAAACTCTGTCCTCAACTGCTCAAACATTTTAAGAGTTCCATTCTCATAGAGTTGTGCTTATTATTTCCCCATATTGAAGTATATCTAGTGAGGTTAGAAATCCCTATCGTTTTCTTAGTTTCTTCCCATACCTTGCACATTAACACCACAGTAGGCATAACAGTTAATGAAGCGCCCCTAATATCCCTTCCAAAACATGCAATAGTAGCTGGTCCTTGAAGATGTAAGAAAATAGTTTTCGAGTAGCCCTAGAAGGTCTTTCAGACTCCCAACTCGCAAAGGCGCTGTATTTGAGCTGCAAAAAAATATAACCTTGGGTTGGAGACTGCCAATCCTCCAGCATAACTGGGATGTTGTAGTGTCACAAATTTTAAACAGGGAACCCTCTTTCTCCAGATTAAATCTCTACATATGCTATTTATTTTAATAAAAATCTGCAGAGTAATCCCAACTGGGGAGTTATATAGAAAATATAAGCGTTGGGGCATCCAAATCATCTTAAGTAGGTTAACACGACCTACCAAAGATAGAGGTAACTTACCCCAAGTTTCACTTTGAGTTTGAAATCTAGACAACAATGAGGCAAAATTATCTGAGATGAATGCCTGAAATGAAGTAGACACAGAGGAGCGGCCCTGCTGGGAACATTATTTGCTGTCTTGCCAGTTTTGCATTGAAAGAAGAAATCCCTAAAAAAGCCCAGCACAATGAGCTCATTACTTTTAACGGTGACGAACTTGCCCTCTTCCAGGATTTATCCCCCATTACGTTGCAAAATAGAAAAGCATTGCGCCCCCTACTGGTCGTTATGCAGGAAAAGGGGATTCCTTGCAGATGGCGGTTTCCTTTTGCTCTGCAAGCGACTCTGAATAACAAGCATTATCTGCCCAGCCTGCCTGCAGACCTTAGGGGTTTCTGTGATGACCTCCAACTTACGCAAGTGGATCTTCCTGAATGTTATGAGGAATTTCGACTTCCATCAGCAGTTTTTGCCACTACATGCACGCCTCTGCAAACCCTTTCAAACTCACAGTTCATGAAGACCAGACACCAGAAGCAGACTGATCCGGGCTCTAGCTTGTCCTCTCCGAAGTCCAAACAGTGCAGAGTTAGAGAGGATTTTGATGATAGCTGACTGTGCTTAGTTAATTTTTGTCCTCTCATCTCTTTTTGAAGTCCTCACTGTCCTCTCCTGGACAGAAGAGGGGTTGGAGATTCACGTGCTGGGCGGCGGGATAACCACCGCGGTCTGGCCTCCCCGGATACGTGTTCGTCCTAGCTCCTTGTGTTAGCCTTAGGCATTAGCCTGATATAGGTAGCCAAATTATTGGTTGTGTGTTTAATTAGCCCTGTGCAGCTATTTTATATTGCTTACAGCCTGATGGCTGGAATGCTGTCCAGTACTGAACAGCAATGCCCATATGGTCTACTAGTTATGAGCCTATTGGCACTTTGAAAATGTTGCACTTACATAAGGGTTATATTTACTGATTGCAAAGGATTTTTTATGACTTATGCTGCCCTCTATGATACTGTCCTTGCAATTACTGAAATATGCATTTTATGTTTATGTTGTTGGCTTGGAGGTCAGACCTCCCTATATGTTTTGACATCTGTTTTATACCATTTTTGTGGTCCCTAGGGTATATTTTATCATAGGCACTGTTTTTTTCAGTGACGGATGGCTTGCTCGTGCAATAGCCCCTCCCACTAGCCCCGCAATTTGGCAGAGTACGACCTTTTGTTTCATATTACAACACCTAATATTCATGCCTACTTCTGCTGATGCTTAATTAACCTTGCAATACGGTACTTTTTTTCTACGTCATTTTTCTCTTGCTTTTATAGGTTTGCAGTATCCTATAGGTTAGCAATAAATGAGATTTTCTTTTCTACACATTTGTTTGGAGCAGGACCGCTTCTGCATTCTTTGTGGTTTCTCCTTACTATCTCTCCTGTCTTTTCTTTTCTTCTGTCTTCTTACACCGACATGACCTACTCAAATATAGGAAACAAGCTCCTGATTATCTCTCACAATGTCAGGGGCTTGAATGTTCCTGAGAAGCACTCCCAACTGCTACGTGAGTTGGACAAAGCCAAGCCCTCTATAGTGTTTCTGCAGGAAATGCATTTTAAAACTGCATTCCATTCCACTAATGCCTTGGCCAAGACTAAGGGGGTCACCGTTTTGCTCAGTAAGGAAGCACATATTTTGATCACAGATCAATCAATTGATCCAGAGGGTAGATACGTTTTCTTAAAAGGGTCATGGGTGGGTACGCCGATCACCTTGGCCAATGTCTACTTCCCAAACTCAGCCCACATGTCCTTTTGTCAGCAAATCGTTGATGACCTTAAAGGGTTTGCATCTGGCTGCTTAATTTTAGGGGGGACTTTAACATCCCACTTAACCCTGCCTTTGACACGGCTACTGTGACAACTTGCATTGCATATAAAAATCTTAAAAAGATCAAAATACTCCGGAGATTTTTCAGCTGATTGACGCTTGTAGAACACTTAACCTGACTGGCCATGATTACACATGCTTTTCCCCACCGCACAACCGCAACGCCAGGATTGATTATCTATTTATTTCACAGAGAGACCTTCCTTTGCTGATTGACGCAAATATTGGGATTCAATCCTTGTCAGATCACGCTCCAATATCATTTAGCTTGACTCTCCTCTGGCCGGGTAGCTAAGACAAATAACTGGAGACTTAACCCCATCCTTGCTGCCTGATGTGGAAATCCTGACTGACGTCACCACTACTATTAAGCATTATTTTGATACCAAAATGGTGGCGGATACTTCGCCTATCAGCATGTGGGAGGCACACAAATGCGTTGTTCGTGGAGTGCTTATTAAGTGAGGTGCTAGGCAGAAACAGGAACAGACTAGGAGAATTGCGGAAATCTTTGCAAACATAGTGAAGCTTGAATCCCAGCATAAATTATCTCTGGCTAATTCCTTGGCAGCTGAACATCAGAAGGCGTAGTTGGAATTACAAGCCATCTTAGACACCAATTACAAGCATTCCTTATTTTTCAAAAAACAAGTCTATTATGAGGGAGCATATAAAAGTGGGCATTTCTTGGCCAGGGCCTTGCGAGAGTTTAAGCTAAATGGAAATATCCATGGAGTCAGGAACTTGAACGGTATCCTGGAACATGATAGTAAAGTGATTGCTTCATTGTTCCATCAATATTACACCAACCTATATAATTTGCCCCCTCTGACATCCCCAAAGACCTTAAGGGTGAGAAATTTGATTTAATTGATGATTTGTTTTTAGGAAAAGTAAACTGCTCTCTCTAAACCACTCTGATGTTAATTTGCTAGAAGGCCCTTTTGGAGAGTTGGAATTGGCTAACGCTATCAAAAGTTTAAAAACGGGGGAAAAGCCTAGGCCCACATGGGTTGACGTCACAGTTTTACAAGACCTTTTAGTTCCCTGCTCTCCACCCCTCTACTCCAGACCTTTAACTCTTTGACAACAATACCCCCTCTTTTTCTCTTGCTCATATTACTGTCATCCCCAAAAAGGACAAAGACCCTGTTGAATGCACGAGTTACAGACCTATTTCCCTACTGAACACAGACATAAAATTGCTTGCAAAAATACTGGCTAACCGGCTCAGGCTCTGATATTATTGTCCCGGAACAAGTCGGTTTCATGCCGGGTAGGGAAGCACGCGACAATATTGTCAAGTCCCTCAACCTGAATTATAGGGCGCGTGCTGAGGGCTTCGAAGACCTTCTCCTCTCTACTGATGTGGAGAAGGCCTTCAATCGTGTATCTTGGGATTTCATGTTTGCTACGTGTGCGCACATTGGGTTGGCACATAACATGCTGAATTGGATTGCTGCTCTATAGCAAAACCCCACAGCTAAGATCAATGTCAATGGCACCCTCTCTGACACAATTACAATTAAGAATGGAACGAGACAGGGCTGTCCTCTGTCTCCTCTTCTGTTCATTCTCACTCTTGAACCATTCATTCGGCTGGTTCAGCAAAATGAGGCGATTCATGGCTTTCAAATTAACAATAAGACTTATAAAGTGGTGGCATATGCTGATGACCTGCTATTTTTCATATCCCAACCCCACATATTTGTACCTAACCTTTTGAGCTTATTTAATCACTACCATTTTCCCTTGAATTTGAAAATTAATTACACTAAATCGGAGGCTTTGAACGTGACCATAAGCCCTTATTCCTTAGACCTCATTAAGCAAAATTGCTCTTTCAAGTGGGTCCCTATAGCCCTTAAATATTTAGGTATATGGCTTACTCCAAATCTGGAGGATTTACTGTATACACACAAAACTTTGTCCCTTTATTACGCAAGATTCGGAACGATCTCAAAATTTGGCACGCAAAAACCTTCTTCTGGCTTGGCAGAGCAGCAATCATCAAAATTAATATTCTTCCTCAGATACTGTATTGTATGATTGCTCTCCCTATTAGGCTCCCTTCCATCTTTTTTAAGCAATTGCAACATGCTCAGAGGGCCTTTGTGTGGGCCAATAAAAAAACACGGATTCGATTTTAACTGATCACGCGCACTAAAGGTTCCGGGGGTATGGGGTTGCCAAACTTTAAAAAGTATTATTACGCTACTCACATTACCAGACTCATAGAGAGGAATTGTCATTGCTCACATAAACACTGGATTTCCCTTGAAAGCTAATACTCTTCAGCTCCTTTAAGATCCTCACCTTGGCTGTCAACGTCTACCCACTCAAAGCATTTGATGGCTCATCCCTTAATTGGTGCAACCTTAGATGCATATCATTATCTTGCGAAGGTTGAGGGTTTTGCATGCGCTCCAGGTCCCTCACCCCATTGCTGACAACCCTGAGTTCCCCCCTGGGTTGGAGCGTGGAGTGATTCTGGTGCATGGGTCGGGACTGCCTTTGTTGGCGACTCACTCTTTTAAGCGAGGGGGAGTTAGGTCCAAAAGTGAGCTCCAGGAGATTTGTGGTCAGGCTTTTTTCCCATACTAGACTTATTTTCAAATATACGATTACTTGGCGAACGACAGACGGAAGGCAGCCTTTTCCAGAGCATCTCTTACGGCCCTAGAAATGCCATGCCTGAAAGGGAAACCCATTGACAAAATGGCTTGGCTTCAAAACAATGCCTCTGCCACCCCCGACAATTTTCGGCTAGGTTGGGAATCAGCCTTTCCGGCAGAGTTCTCCGATGACCAGTGGAGAAACGTTTACATCTTTGCTCACAAATGCTCCATTAGCACCAGGACTCAAGAAACCTCCTACATATTGTAAACGAGTTGGTACGCTACGCCGGACATGTTAAAGAGGTGGTTCCCCCAGACGTCAGGCCTGTGCTGGCGCTCTAAGTCAGCTGAGGGATCCTTGTTTCATATTTGGTGGCAATTCCCATGGCTCAAGCTATTTTTGGATGATGTTCGAGAGCTGATCTACTCTATTACGGAGACTGCATTGCCATTAACCCCTTAACGCTTCCTCCTTCATATTTTTGAGTGTTCCCTGAAATTGTACAAGAAATCCTTGGTGCAACACCTTTTGAATGTGGCTAAGTCCTTAATTCCCAGGCACTGGAAGACCGCTAATACCCCTTTGATCCAAGACTGGATAAGAGAGGTTAATGTAATTCAGGAATTGGAACATACACTAGCTATGATTGATGACATGCTAACCAGATTCCACAAATTGTGTTCCTGTTGGTATGCTTTTTCAGAAAAGTATAAGGGGCTGATGGGTGAATAGCTCTTTTTCTCTCCTGGACGTATGGGCCATGCCGATGAATTCTTGACACCTCTCGCAGAGATGGTCCTGCCCTTACTATTGGTATTCTCATGCTTTCTCTACTAGCTTTTCATTTTCTTCTGTTCATACCCTCCTTTATATCTGCCTTGACATTTGTACCTGCAAATTGTAAATGTTTTAATATAGGAACGCTTTCTGCAGAATAATGTTGTGCTTATGCTACTGAGTTTGCTCTGAATCTAATTTGTATAATTGTGTACTACATGATACGATATTATGTCATGCTTCATTTGCAATTCATTTCTGTTCATATGTTCTGCTTTTTGTCTGAATAAAAGCCAATTGTTAAAAAAAGGGACAATTCCCTAGCAAAGTGAAAATGCACTTCGATAAGTGAATAACTTATACTTATTTAGTAAGCATAACATCATCATATTACTAAACAAATCCTCAATAATACAAATGGAATAATAGGAAAGAAGGAGTACCTGATGTCCAAAAGAATGCAAGTTTGGTGGCAGATAAAGGGGCATTTATTGAGAATAATGACAAGTTCTTTCAGGAGAAAGGACTCTCCCTTCTTCATGGCTGTTGCTGCATGCTTTTAAAAGGTGAAAGATGCCCAATATTTTGGTTATAATGAGATTAATGCTGGAGTTGCTAATGAGGTGATTCAAGAGACTGACTGTGAGACTCTCTGCTGTGAAGTGTGAGTAATCCCAGTTGGGAAATCCACTGAGTGCTCCCTTGAGAAAGATTTGCCTCTGTACAATGCTCTTTTTAGTGAGGTGGCAAGAGTTAAAAATGCTGGTGTAAATAGGATGTTTAGTAATGACAACAAAAAGGTCAAGGTGTTGGCATTGCACCTATGTTATGTATACAACATACTGAATTGAAAGTAGTGGGGTGATCAGTAAGCAAGATGTGCTGTCTCCCCTAGCAACAGTATCTAAGGCCACATTACTGTCCCTAGCAACCTCCAGGGAGCTGTGTGTGTTTGGAGCTGGAAGTTTCACTGGGCAACTATGGCGACTCCCTCGTGGGCCAGAGTGCACTTACACTGAGTAATGTGTTAATGCTGTCTGTCAATACTGAAACTAAAATGTATGAAAATATTCCTGGTGATAATGGATTAATACAGCCTGCTAAGCCTGAAAATGCAAAAGTTTACATGATGAATGAAGCTTCACAAGTGGTGAGAGTATGAAATTGCAAACTACTGTGCCTAGAATTGTAGTCTCCCAGTATGATCAGGATAAAGGAGACGTGTAATGAGTCTGATTTAGAGCCTCTGTGTCCCTCTGTGTCTTGGGCAGTTGGAGCGGTAGTGCGTACTGGGACAGGTCGGCAACAAGCCTGTTAGCTTTAATGAAAGAGGCCTTGGTCTGTAACAATGGGGTGGACATGATTTCTGCTGTGCTGAATGGAGAGACTCTGGAGCAGCTAATGGTCCAGGTTGCACTTGCTGCTGCAGGCATTAACCCTCTCCAGATAGAAATGTAGCACCCCTCTAGATAGCCAGGGGGAGCTAGATTTCAATTTTAGTTAGGAGGGCTGAGTAGCAGCATGGGTGTGATAGTTAGCAGGGATAAATTAAGGTCAGGGCTGAGTGGCTCTGCAGGTCAGTTCCTGGATACCTCCCCCTGCTCTAGAATCTTGGAGACGATTATAGAGACAGTGAGTGGGGGTGAGGAGGGGCTGGCCTGCACACTTAGGGGACCCTGGCCAATCTCCAAGCAGGAAGCTTGGCATGGGGCCAGGGCAGTCCTTAAATGTGAGAGAGCCTGCTCAGCAGCAGGAGAGTTCAGGTGGAAGATGGAGAGAGAAGGCTGAAATGCAGGAGCCTGGGAGGGGGCCCTGTTGGGAAGGGTCCAGGCAGTGGCAATGGAAGAGAGGAAAGCTCAGGACCTCATCGGCCCCCAAGAGAGAGGACACCTGTGCAGCAGGTAAGCAGTAGACCAGCAAAATGCATGGAAGCAGCCACAGACCCATCAGCTCATAGGCAGAGGACTGAGTGAGTAGATCAACACCCCCTGGGCCAGTTAAGGGGAAAGATGAACTTTAGTGGGAAACTAGACTGTTTCACACTTTAGTGGCAGGCACTGCATCCCCTTCCCAGGGATTCCGTCAAACACCTGAATAGAGGAGGATTATCTGTGGTCTGGGGTGGTACACCAGGAGAGACGGGCTAGATCTCCAAGAAGAAGATTTTTTTTTGTCTGAAAGGACTTGTACATAGTTCCAGTAAATTGTCCTCAGTTGGGTTTTTTGGATTTTATTGCCTCCTGGATGCAAGTCTGTGGAAAATGCATGTTGCCTGGCTGTGCAGGACTATAGGGGGACCCAAATCTTAAGCAACTCCTAAGGTGGTAGTGCTACATGTGGGGGCTCATAAATCTGGGATATCCTGTAGAAACCTGCATGGCCATTGCCCCTAGAAACTGGCAACCAACGAGCCAGGAAAAGTGTTTGCAGCAGTGGAAGTGTCACAGAGCTTGGTGGGAAAAGTGGAGTGTACTGTACTGCTGGGATTGTGATTGCTGCTGTGATTTAAAGGACTGTCGCTATTGCTGTCGCCCATAGCAACCATGCCGGGGTATCCAAGTGTCTCCTTACTGCTCTACAGGTGGCTGGTGAAAGACTGTGTTCTTTGCTCATCTGCTCATGCCAGAAAAATGTGTATGACTGCCCTTCTTGCTGTTGCCCAGAGCAATGGGAATGGCTTATCAGTCTGCAAAAGTCCCTTTGATGCTCCACAGGTGGCTCCTAAAAGAGACTATGTGTGCTTTGTACCTGCAAATGACAGTAAAATGTCCATTGTTGCCTTGCTTGCCATTGTCCGGAGCAACCGGAGCGGCTCTTTTTGCTGCTCTACAGATGGCCACCACAAAAGACTTTGTCCTTCAAGTACCTGCTTACTACAGTAAAGTGTATTTTGCTTTTAACCTGCTCATCATTTCCCATAGCAACTGAAGAGAGCTACAAGTAGACTACAAATACCTGATCACACATCTGTGGCTGAGGCCTGGGTTCTAATGCTCATGTTAATGCTTGCTAAAGTTAGTATTTGCCACGTGTCCTTGCTCGTCATTTTCCGGGACAACTGGAGCGGCCTGCTACCCAGTAGATTACCTTGCATCAGTTGGGCTTAATGACTCTTTATTTAACAGAGATCAGCAGGGGTGTTCCCGTGCCTCTCTGTTGCCCATAGCAACCACTGTGAATCATTGCTTCTACAGTTACTACAGACACCTAGTTGTCCAACAATGGCTGGAGCCCAGTGTCTTGCCCTTGCCAGCAAACTGCCTTGTGTTTCAGCATTACAACCACCTGCAATCCAGTGAGAACCCTCACTTGGAACAGCAAGGGTTAACACCAGCATGGGAAAGTTCCTGCATAGCACCAAAGTGTCATGCTGGTGCCAAAGTGTCTTTAGAACGGGCATGACCATGCTCTCAAGTCTGCCCAGTACACCCAGCATGCTGAGAGAAAACGTGAGAGGAGGAAGATGGCGGCTGCGATCCCAGTTGGTCCATGAAGTTTCATGCCAGTGGTTTCCCTGGTGGACCCTGGGCTATGCCTAAAGCATAGGGGCAGCTTTGCTCTAGAACTCGTGGAAGGAGTGGAAAGATTGTTTGTTATGCCCTAATTGCAAGAGACTGACCTCCCGATCAGAGTATGGCTCAGGTGCGGGCATTGCGAGGTGCTACTAACCAGGATGCTGCCCAGGGATCTGGCGCTACCACATAAACGGCAAACCTGCATACATACATACTGTGCATGGAGAAGGCGGAGCGACTGCTCACTTCATTCATGTTTTGCCTTGGAGCTTCAGAGAGCGGTAGAGTTCCAAGACCGCGACGCCCTCGCACCCTCAACAGACCCCAGCACCAGAGGGTGGCCTGCTGTGGCCTACCCATCACCCGAAGAAGTTGTTGATGGGCCAGTGCCCACCAGCACTGTCCAGCACAAGCTAGCTGATGTATCGGAGGTCCCCTAGAATCTTGGCAAAATTCAGGCCCTTAGAAGTGGAGGAGCAGGAGGACTGGTCCCCTGGGGATTCTGAGGAACAGTGAGACTGGAGGGATACCATGGAGGACTATAAGTCACTGACAGGACCATCAGAAATCTCATGTACCCCAGACTCTGCTGGACCTCCCTGCAGGATTGTGCCCATCAGCATGCCCCCTCCGCATAAGCCTGAATTTGCAGCACCCTGGCCTAGGACCAGAGCCAGGAACTCTCATTTAAATCAGCTGATTCGCAGGGCCTCAAACCTCTGCATTTATCCAGGAATGGGGAACAAGGACAAGCTACCCAGGTTCCAGAGGGTCATACAGAAGCTAATGGCCCTGGGGTGGAGATGGGATTACCCCTAAGTTGCCCAGGATGTCATGGACATAATAGATAGCTCCATTCAACAGTGGGATGACGACCTCATCTGGGACTATCTTCATGATCCTAAACCCTTGAGGGAGCCTTATCCCACTAGGGCCTGGAACTGTTTCCAGGACATTAAGCAGGAGTGGAGCAGGGGTGGGGCCATCTATAAGGACATGGTAGTGGCTGTGCGGGCAGGGAGGCCCAAAGTGGCCTACTGTCACGTACCTGATGGGAGACTGAAATGACGAGGTTGGCCTCACTTGTGTCACTAGCCCTGACTGGAGTTGGGACAGAGGGAGTCTAGGACCCAGGGGAACAAGAGTGCCACTAGTTGTTGTTTGCAGTTCTTGCAGATGATGACCTTGGAAGACCGATGATCCTCTGATCCAGGCACAGTAGTAACAAGCAGAGCAGGTCTTGTAGACTGCCAGGCGTACACCAGAGCAAGGCAGGTAGTGAGGGTAAGAGACAGGAGCAGTGTTATAGGAATAGCCAGGGTCATCAACAGTCGGGCAGCACGGTACAGAATCAGAAGGAAAAGCCAAGGTCAGGAGCAGAGCCGAAGTCAGGAACCAGTATCAATCAGGAGAATAATCAGAGTCAGGTGAGGAACAAGCCGGGTCAGCAACAAAGGAATCATACAGGAACAAGCAGGACCTGGGGGAGCTGAAGACCAGTCAGCACTCAGCACTTGCAGAGGCACTTCTTAAATAGTCCGCGTGACGCCAATCTTCACAGTGCTTGTGCACGTGCGTGTGCGTGATTGTGCATTTCTGTGCACATGCACACGTCTATTCACCAGCCGTCGCATGGGAATTCCCTTACACCTACTCTATTACTGCCCAAAGGACTGATGACTCTACTGTCAAGTTGCCCAGTCCCAAGCAATACTATTGAAGGTTGACGCAGGATCCCAACCCAGTAGGCCCTGCTACTGAATTTCTCTTTTTACAGACTAGGCCGGACTCTGTCCAGTTGTTCCCAGATAGGCTGGTCTGGGAGTATCATAGGAGACCGCTTAGTCTCTATTGCTTCTCAGGAGGGACTCCTCCCAAATTTCGGCTGAAGTGCCTAAAATTTAGTTAGTAAGCCAGTGTTAGGGCTGCATTGTGTTTCTTTTATATGCTTTTGTCCACTGTTCTGCAGGTTCTCAGGATGACTGTCTCCATGCTGCAAGGACAAGAAGATAATTTCTTCATGCCATGAGGGATTTCCCTCGAGGGGAAGGTACTTCATATCCTTTCCCTTGACATTTTGTACATATATTATTGTGTATTTTCTTTTTTCTGTTGCCTGCTATCAGCAATAGTTAGCTAGGATCAGGCTTGGTGTATACAGTATATACCTGTACAATCGTATATTACAGAGTATTTCTCCCATTTTTTCCATATGTGATGTTCAGAAGCCAAATTTGTGTTCCCCTAGCCAGTGAGGACGTGGCTGTTTTCTAGTGGGAAGGGGGGGGGGGGTGAGTGTAGCTCCCCTTTGTATAACCAGGGGGAGCTAGATTTCAATTTTTAGTAAGGAGTGCAGGTGTGATAGAAACAGAAGGCCTGAGTGAGTAGACCTACACCCCCTGGGCCAGTTAAGGGGGGAAGAGGCACTCTAGTGAGAAACTGGATTAGCTTTCTTACCCGGGACTGTTTCACACTGAAGTGGTAGGCACTGGATCCACTGCCCAGGGTATCCATCAGACAGCTGGATAAAAGAACCCAAGTGAGTATAGCAGGGGGACACAGGGAAAGTCACCTAACAAGACAGGAAGTAAAGTTTCTTTTGGTTAGCCAATTAAAAAAAAGGAGTAAAGGGGGGGGGGGCTGGCTGGAGCGGAAGCTGAATGGCTGCATAACCACATAGCTCTGCTGTACTCACAATGCCAGCACACAGCAGCGGCGGACCTGACACTCCAAAAGCAACCAGAGAAGAGGCAACAGGGAGTTTCCCCCTCGGCCGGATCACAGCAATCCCCAACATGGCAGCAGCATTCAGGATCCTCCTCCTCTCACTCAACACACAGGCAAGTCTCTGAAACTTCTCCTGTGACACCTGTTAAGCAGAAAAACAGCTCTATCTTAATGCAGTCTGTCTCCCCTGCTTTCTCTACTTCCTCTATTGAGAGCCCAAAATCTAAACCTATATAATTACCCAGATATTAACCCAGAGCATGCTGTAACAGATTCTCACACTAATACTTCACATTCTGCAAGTAATTTCTCAGATCCAATGGCTAACTTTCCTACTACTAGTCAGCCTATTTCTGATACATTAATGAAGGAGATGCTGCTTTCATTCACAGCATCCATACAGTCAGATATCATTGACTCTATGCAACAAATCAAATCAGAGATTAATGATCTTCGTGACAGAGTTGACCATGTTGAAACAAAAATGGGAGAATACACCACTTCCTTTAATGCACTTAGTAGATGCCCACAACGAAAGGGATGAAGAAATTGAATGGCTCAAAAATAAAGTCGCAGATCTGGAGGATAGATCACAACGAAGCAGCATTAAAATAAGAGGCATTCCAGAATTGATACAACCTGTCAATTGAGAGCTCTTTCGTGCCCTCCTACTTGATGCTACAAACACATATCTGACCATCGATAAAATACATCGCTTTCCAAAACCCTCCTATCTGCCAGATAAAATACCTCGAGATGTCTTGATTAGAATTCATTTTTTTTCATGTCAAAGAAAAAAATAATGGAAATTGCGTGCAAACCCTAAAATTTGCCTGCACAATTTTCTTCTTTACAGCTTTTCACAGATTTATCTAAGCGCACCATGCAATTCAGGAAAAATCTCCTCCCAATAACAAAAGCTTTGCGAAACCACAAAATTATTTATCATTAGGGACACCCCACTAAATTGATTGTCACCAGAAATGACTCAATCATCACAATCAACACAATCAACAGCCTAGTGGAAGGTCTTAGAGAGTGGATCATTCTCCCAGAAAGTGACCCACAGCATTCTATCGCCACCAGAGCATCTCCAGAGTGGAACCTGGTCACTCACAAACGCCAAACTAAACATTGACCATATATTTGCAATCTTATCTCATGATCCCCGCTTAGATGTAATTTCACATGTTTAAGCAAGACATTGAGGGTACTACCCTTACTGACCACACTACCTGTAAGTATGCCTGCCAATGGCAAGATCACTTGTTTTGTTTTTGCCCCAAAAGTACTATGCAATCCTATTCTTTACTGATTTGTTATCTGTTCAGTTATCTGTATTTGTTTATTTTTTTCCTTTTTGTTTCTACTATCGTGTAATTCCTGACAGTCAGAATGGTTTAACATGTGCATAAAAATGTATTACCGCTTTAGGGGCCCCTTGGTTAAGCCCCGATTAATATCAGTAAATATATCTATTCAATGGGTATAAAAATTATCTCTATTAATGTCAATGGCTTGAATCATCCGACCAAACGTACAAACATGTGGAAACAGGCATTTAAAGATAAATGTGATATACTCTGTGTTCAAGAGACTCATTTCGTAGATTCGGCCCCTCATAAATGCTCAAACAAAAAGTTTCCACATGTCTATACTGCCAATAGACTAAATAAAAAATATATATCCACCTGCGCTCCACAGACTCCTTATATATAGCTAGCTGCTATCATCTACACCCTATACCATGGGACACATAAATTAAATATCAAGATATTGGATGAAGCGCTCTGCTATAATAATGCTAAAAAAACAAAATTTTATACACAAATGTAAAAGTGACTAATACTTAAATAATATATGTGCTAAAATTAAATAAAAAAATTTTCATATAAGACCAGTCTGCCCCCAAGTGGCTAAAACTGGTTATACATGTGCACACACAGCAAAAATAGAAAGTGACCAGGTGCTTGGGTACATAAATAGTGTCTTAATAAATACAAAAGGTTTTAAAATCACAGTGAATACTCATAAAAAGTGCCAAGTGTTTAAATAACAATAAATATACATATAATATAATCATGTGCAAAAAACATGCTATCACTCTTCTGTGAAGAAAATATATATATATAGAAGTGCTTTTTCATTCAAATAGTGCTCAGACCAAAGTGTCACTCCAGTGAATCAATCCTAAATATCCAGAGTGCCTCCTCACCTCCAACATTCGACCCCTAGAGGTCACAAATCATTTATTTAAATGATGTTCCAAAAACATTTAGAGCTCATTGACGTCATTTCCGGGTGGAGCTCGGTGATGCACTTCCGGTGACGCATTTCCGGTTTTCGGCAAACACGATTTCCTATTACACCCATAGGATATGGGGAAACTGCTTGTACACTTCTAAGAACATGTGAGTTTTCTATCTGCTTTTTTCTTTATAATAAAACGACATATTGCGCTATGGAGATCTCTCTTTGTGCTTAAATCTTCCATGGTCCATGGACATATGGCTGAGGCATCGTATATATTGAGATTTTGAATCGTGGGGCAAGTTATATCCTGATGTCGGTTTTTGGAACATCATTTAAATAAATGATTTGTGACCTCTAGGGGTCGAATGTTGGAGGTGAGGAGGCACTCTGGATATTTAGGATTGATTCACTGGAGTGACACTTTGGTCTGAGCACTATTTGAATGAAAAAGCACTTCTATATATATATATATTTTCTTCACAGAAGAGTGATAGCATGTTTTTTGCACATGATTATATTATATGTATATTTATTGTTATTTAAACACTTGGCACTTTCTATACTGCCAATGCCTCTGAAAATAAAGAGGAGTATAGCAATTAGAGATACACTAAACTTTGTTCTTCATAAAAATATCTCAGACCCTGAAAGCCAGTACCTGATTCTTGTATGTACTTTAGATAATACAGATTACACTATTGTAAATTCTTATGCACTTAATACTCATCAAAAAAGATACTTTACCAAGCTCTTCAAACTAATCTCCAAAAATCATTCTGGTTCCCTTAATGTGGTGACTTCAACCTCATAGTTGACAGAAACCTAGACTCAACAAAATCTAAAAAAAAAAGACTACCCCAACCCTATACCCCTTTCTAAATTATAAACCCATTATAAAATTCATCCATTATAAAAATCTCAAAAAAAAATGTAAATTACTGTATTTTTTGCTCCATAAGACGCACTTTTTTTCCCATGGTATTCCCACCGCCACCGTGTTAGAATACTGGGCTGGCCGCTCGGCTCTTCTGTGCAGCAGAACCTGCTCCTCGGTCCTACCTTTTCCTCGGTCGAGCAATGTTCTCACCATCTTCTCTCCCTGGCATTTTTAGTGTGGGCACCCGGCTGTGACAGCTTGCGGCTTCACAGCCAGAAGCCCACAGCGCATGCACGAGAAGAGCTGTGCTGTGAATGTCCAGCAGTCTTCTAGGACCTGTCACGTGTCCCAGAAGATGGGGAGGGAGGACAAGTCTGCGGAAGTGGAAGTGGATACCTGTCCGCAATCTCTGGTCCATGTCCGCAATCTCTGGTCATCTCCTGTACTATGTCCGCAGTCTCTGGTCATCTCCTGTACTATGTCTACAGTTTCTTGTAATTTCCTGTACTATGTCTGCAGTCCATTGTTTCAGAATATTTTTTTTCTTGTTTTTCTCCTCTAAAACCTAGGTGCGTCTTATGATCTGGTGCGTCTTATGGAGCGAAAAATACGGTACTATTTCGGATAATCACTTGAAACCATACAACCTCTGGTGCGTAAATTTGTCCATTATAAAAATCCCCAACAATAATTTGATACTTGAAAAATATCTTAAGGAGTTCTTCCATATAAATTTGCAATGTGCATCAAACTCTGGCACCCTTTGGTGTGCTCACAAAGCATGTATATGTGGTATAATTTTACAAATGTGCCCTAAAGCTAAAAACCAAAGAAATAAACAACTTAATGACTTACTACAGGATATTGGCAAACTAGAAACGCAAAATAAAGCTCAAATTGATCAAACAACCTCGAATACATGCTCCAGACTAAGGAACGAATTATGCTCCTTACTAATGTACCAATTTGATAGAAGTACGCAAAGATTAAAACTCAACTACTACTCTATTGGAAACAAAGCAGGTAAATACCTAGCGAATAAAATGAAATCCCTGCATACTAGAATACTGTATCTTATCAACCCAAAAGATAAAACTAAAATCACTAATCCTCAAGAAATAGCAAAGTAATTTGCTAGTTACTACGATTCGCTTTATTCGCCTAAATCAAGACAAATCCGCTCTCCAACCTTCTATGTAAATCATACAAGCATTTTTATCACAAATTCGCTTACCCACTCTTCCGAAATCACAACTAAGTATCTTAAACTCCCCTATCACAATACATGAAACAAACAGAACAGTAGAAAAACTACCCAATGTCAAAAGTCCGGGACCAAATGGATTTTCTAGCGAATACTGTAAAATTTTCAAAAATACACTGAGTCCTCATCTAAACCAACTATACAATGATGCAAGTTCTTCCGCCTCATTACCTTTCCGAAATGCATTATTTGTAACAATCCCCAAATCAGGTAAAGATCCAGATAACCCACAAAATTTCAGACCTATTTCTTTATTAAATACTGATATTAAGATCTGCGCTAAAATTATAGCATGCAGACTGGCCAACATACTCCCAGATTTGATCAAGCCTGATCAGTTAGGCTTTACTAAAGGTAGACAAACATACGCAGACTCACATAAAATTTCCTCCTTACTACTTGCTCTGGACACCGAAAAGGCTTTTGATAGGATACACTGGACATACATGTTCCAAGTACTGCATAAATTTGGATTTTCAGGAACAATTATTAATGCTATTTCAGAACTTTAATGAAATCCTTCCGCCGAAGTCTATGTATCTAACATGCTATCCAAACCATTCTTAATTACAAATGTTACCAGACAAGGATGTCCATTGTCGCCACTAATTTTTAACCTATCAATTGAACCTCTTGCTGAAACTATAAGAAACAATCCAGATATACATGGCTTCTATATAGGTAAAAACCACCACAAAATAACGCCCTTTACGGATGACATCAATTTAATGCTGACTAATCCCTCTACTTTTTTAGCAGCAATTCAACAAACTCTCATACAAATCAGTAATATTTCATATTATAAAATAAATGCAACCAAATCTAATATCCTAAATCTAGGTGTAGATCACATTCTAAAAATACACCTCCAAAACATCTGGGAAAATGAAGCCATTCCTTATCTTGGAATATTGTTGACAAACAAAACCTCTGACTTGGGAACTCTCAATTATTCTAAATTCATTCCAAAAATTCAAACCCACCTTAATCAAATGGCTAAACATGAACTATCCTGGTCTGGCAGACTGGCCGCATTTAAAATGTTCATATTGCCACAGATTTTCTATCTATTTAGATCAAATCCAATCCCAATCTTCATATCTAACAAAACTACAATCTATGCTTATAAAATACGTCTGGGGAAATATGAGACCTAGATGCTTACATAATACAGTTGCAAGAAAAAGTATGTGAACCCCTTGGGATTAAGTGGAGTTTTGCATGAATTGGGCATAAAATGTGCTCTGAACGTCATCTAAGTCACAACAATAGAAGAACACAGTCTGCTGAACATAATACTACACAAACATTAGATGTTGCCATGGTTTAATTGCACATAACATGTAAACATTCACAGTGCAGGGAGGAAAAAGTATGTGAGGCCCTAGCTTAATGACTTCTCCCAGAGCTAATTGGAGCCAGGAGTGAGCCAACCTTGACTCCAATCAGTGTGATGATATTGGATGTGTTGCTGACAGCTGTCCTGCCCTTAAAAAACACACACCTGTTTTGGGTTTACTGGTTTCAAGAAGCACTGTCTGATGTGAACCATGCCTCGCAGAAAAGAGCTCTCAGAAGACCTACGATCAAGAATTGTTGACTTGCATGAAGCTGGAAAGGGTTACAAAAGTATCTCCAAAAGCCTTGATGTTCATGTGTCCACGGTAAGACAGACTGTCTACAAATGGAGAAAGTTTAGCACTGCTGCTACTCTCCCTAGGCGTCGTCGTCCTGTAAAAATGACTGCAAGAGCACAGCGCAGAATGCTGCATGAGGTAAAGAAGAATCCCAGAGTGTCAGCTAAAGACCTACAGAAATCTCTGGCACATGCTAACGTTTTTATTGACACATCTACAATAAGGAAAACATTAAACAAGAATGGAGTACATGGGAGGACACCACGGAGGAAGCCATTGCTGTCCCAAAAGAATATTGCAGCACGTTTGAAGTTTGTAAAAGAGCACCTGGATGTTCCACAGCACTACTGGCAAAATATACTGTGGACAGATGAAACCAAGATTGAGTTGTTTGGGAAGAACACACAACACTATGTGTGGAGAAAAAAAGGCACAGCACACCAACATCAAAACCTCATCCCCACTGTAAAACATGGCGGAGGGAGCATCATGGTTTGGGGCCGCTTTGCTGCCTCAGGGCCTGGACGGATTGTTGTCATTGATGGGAAAATTAATTCCAGAGTTTATCAAGACATTTTGCAGGAAAACGTACGACCATCTCTCCGCCAACTGAAGCTCCGCAGAGGATGGGTGATGCAACAGGACAATGACCCAAAGCATATAAGTAATTCAACAAAACAATGGCTGCAACAGCACAGAATACGCCTTCTGGAGTGGCCCAGTCAGAGTCCTGACCTCAACCTGATTGAAATGCTGTGGCATGACCTTAAGAGAGCGATTCACACCAGACATCCCAAGAATATTGCTACACTGAAACAGTTTTGTGAAGAGGAGTGGTCCAAAATTACTCCAGATCGTTGTGCAGGTCTGATCTGCAACTACAGGAAACGTTTGGTTGAGGTTATTGCTGTCAAAGGAGGGTCAACCAGTTATTAAATCCAAAGGTTCACATACTTTTTCCTCCCTGCACTGTGAATGTTTACATGTTATGTGCAATTAAACCATGGCAACATCTAATGTTTGTGTAGTATTATGTTCAGCAGACTGTGTTCTTCTATTGTTGTGACTTAGATGACGTTCAGAGCACATTTTATGCCCAATTCATGCAAAACTCCACGTAATCCCAAGGGGTTCACATACTTTTTCTTGCAACTGTATATTAATCATACACAAAAAATAGGAGGAATGGGATTTGTTGACATTAGGGACTATCACAAAGCATCATTATTAGACCAACGTAAACATTGGTTTATAGTGGAAGATGATACAAAATGGGGAGACACTGAAAAAACTCTAGCCTCTACTACAGATTTAAGCACCATACTATTAGAGAGCTCATGGCAAAGGCTTCCCACTAGTAAAACAACACCAACTATATGAGCCTCAATTGAAGCCTGGAAATCCTTAAGCTCCATGCCTATAGATCCTCTCCGAATAAGTCCTCTTCCTATACCTATAACAGACTTAGAAGTCGTAATGCCTAGCATAGATATCTCACATTGGAAACATAATGGTATATGCACAATACAAGAAATGTGTGTTAAAAACGACATAAACATTTTTTAATGCCTTATGAAAGAATTTAACCTCCTCCCTTCTGAAAAATCAACCTATACACGCATCAGTCGTTGCCTATCGAAACAATAGTAAAATAGTAAAAACAATACAGTATATATACCCAAAGTATCTTTACAGTTCTATAGCTTCGCTACTCCTAAATCAGGTGGTATAACCCTATTTTACAACCTTTTACAATGTAAATCAGAATTTAATAAGACTACTCCCTTAATCAAGTGGGAAAAAGACTTAGAGACTGAAATCTCTAATGAGTAGTGGGAATGTGCATTCGGGAATGTGTTTTCACCTACTAGATGTGCTAACCTTTGGGAGCTAACGCACAAAATTTCCACAAGATGGTATCTAACTCCTTACCAAATGGCCAAATTCTCAGAACAAGATAGTCCTCAATGCTGGAGAAACTGCGGTCAGTTTGGTACTCTATTACATATATTATGGACATGTAAAAATATTAGAAGCTATTGATATAAAGTGTTCCACATAATATTGGAAATTACTGGGATATTAAAACAACCAGATCCTACCCTAGCCATTTTGAATACAAATATAGATACATATCCAATCCATTATTGACTCTTAGTGACACATATTCTTCTAGCATGAAGACTTACCGTTACTAGACACTGGAAAAAAAAGACTTAGCCCCTTCTCTAAAAGATGTCATTGAGCTAGTTCAAACCCACTTCATTTATGAGAAATCTTTAGCTTACCTAAACGATAGAGTTACTAAATTTAACTAAGCTTGACTAAGCTTGGAAACCCTGGTCCGACTGGATCAGAACTGTAACCTAAAATATTATGTTTATCCTTTTTTTGGATACTCTAAAATGATTATTTCGTGGAACTAGTAGGACTCTTAGGAATTATTCAATATTTCCTTTTCTCTCTTTGTTAAACTTTACCCCACCACCTATACTGTAATATTGTATAGCTTTTCACTGTCCTATTTTTTTTTGTTGTTGTTGTAACTATATTTGTAAAACCAAATAAAAATGTAAAACTAAAAATTCTTCCTGCGCCAAGTGAAAAAAACTGCTACAGGATCTATCCTGCTGCTGTGCAATGTGATGAACACAAAATGTGATAAATATAAATAAACAGCGCAAACATAGACCTCTATATCAAATCAATATATAAAGTGCAAACATATATAGAAAATTATATTAATAGTGAAAGTCCATCATGATAATAGACAACAAAAGTTCATAAATCTCAAAAAATTTGTGCAAAAAGATCAAAAATTCTTCTAATGCAAAGAAAACTTCCACCTTCCACCCGTGCAAACCAACATCAAATGCACTCACCAGATTTAGGTGAATGAAACGCCTTTTAGGAATTTTTATGGGATCCTAAACCCTCTTTCGTATCCACTCTATAGGAATCCTCACCTTCAGTATAGGCTCCACCATACAACCGGGGAGAGAAAATCTCAGATAGTGTGATACTGCAAAATACCGTTTTTAAATAAAATCAAGGATTAAGGCCACTCACATTTAAATCACTTTAAAAAGGCATATTTATTAGGACAAGCTTCTTCCAGATGGACAATGAATGTCAGACAACCTCCTCAGGAATCTCACATCACAGCTCCAGGATACAGCAGAAGCTCCAGAGACCAAACATGCACAGATCCCAAAAGATGGCCGCTGGAACGCACCGCTCAGCGTGCGCTCCACTCACCGGAAGTGACGTCAGACGTACGGGGTAAAGACCGGAAATGCGTCAACGCGTTTCACCCCTCCCATCGGGCGTTCTCAAGACAGGAAATGGACGCCTTGAGAACGCCCGATGGGAGGGGTGAAACGCGTTGACGCATCTCCGGTCTTTACCCCGTACGTCTGACGTTACTTCCGGTGAGTGGAGCGCACGCTGAGCGGTGCGTTCCAGCGCCATCTTTTGGGATCTGTGCATGTTTGGTCTCTGTGGAGCTTCTGCTGTATCCTGGACCTGTGATGTGAGATTCCTGAGGAGGTTGTCTGACATTCATTGTCCATCTGGAAGAAGCTTGTCCTAATAAATATGCCTTTTTAAAGTGATTTAAATGTGAGTGGCCTTAATCCTTGATTTTATTTAAAAATGGTATTTTGCAATATCACACTATCTGAGATTTTCTCTCCCTGGTTGTATGGTGGAGCCTATACTGAAGGTGAGGATTCCTATAGAGTGGATACGAAAGAGGGTTTAGGATCCCATAAAAATTCCTAAAAGGCGTTTCATTCACCTAAATCTGGTGAGTGCATTTGATGTTGGTTTGCACGGGTGGAAGGTGGAAGTTTTCTTTGCATTAGAAGAATTTTTGATCTTTTTGCACGAATTTTTTGAGATTTATGAACTTTTGTTGTCTATTATCATGATGGACTTTCACTATTAATATAATTTTCTATATATGTTTGCACTTTATATATTGATTTGATATAGAGGTCTATGTTTGCGCTGTTTATTTATATTTATCAAATAAAAATGTATTATGAAAAAAAAAAAGGTGTAAAGAGGGTATTTGTCTTGGATGTAGCAGTCCATGGGATTCAACAATTACCTGATATGTAATGCAAACAATAGGAAAGTAGGTAATGCATCAGGTAATTGAGAAACCTTGTTCTAAGAAAGTGATATTTTACATATAATTAAATATGCCTTAATTCTGCTTACGTCAGTCCAGATGCCAAATCTGATTCAGACATTCTAGTCAATGTTATCCTAGTGTCAGGGCTCCGGGTATGACCAGAGGTGTGTGGACTGACACAGGGAAACGCAGGCTTCAGATATGGTATAAGCAATATGATTTATTAAGACTAACAATACAAAACGCAGTGCAAAACTAAAGATAAACACAGTGCAAACAAACCAAACCACCTACAGATAACAATACATACAATGCAAGAGTCGTCAGGCAGGCCGGGTCAGTAGCAAACAGGCAAACGGAGTACCAGGAACAGGCGGGACAGTGGTCGGGGTCACAAGCTGGGTTCAGTAACTCACGGGCAGCGCGGTGCAGAGGGTCAGGCAGAGAATGGTCAGGGTCACAAGCCAGGGATCAAACAGGAGAAGTCAGCAGAGGTCAGGATCAGGCAGGGTCGGCAACAAGTCAGGCAGAAACAGAAACAGGAACACAGGATACAAGATACAGGGGCCCATGGAAAAACACACACCAAGGCCCTGACTGTGAGTCTGGCCATTCCTTAAATACAACCCCTGCAATCAGCTTCAGATGTTTGGCTGACTGCAGGGGTGAGTCTCTGATTGCTGAGAGCACCCGCTGGCCAGCCCTGGTACTGCAGCCCACAAGGCAGGTGAGTCCCACCATTATTGGCAAGTCCATTCCTGACAGTACCCCCCCTCAAGGAGCGGCCTCAGGACGCTCCAAACAGTCCTAGCTGGGCAAAATGTTCACCCGCCCGGGTCCGTTAACTGGCGGGATATCAAAGACTGGCACATCGGGCTGGGCGCCAGACAGAGGCACATCGGGCTGGGCGCCGGACAGAGGCACATCGGGCTGGACGCCGGACAGAGGCACATCGGGCTGGAAGCCGGACAGAGGCACATCGGGCTGGACGCCGGACAGAGGCACATCGGGCTGGATGCCAGATCACCAGGCGGAGCAGAGGGCACTGGCCACCAGGCGGAGCAGCAGGCACCGGGCCACCAGGCGGAGCGGCAGGCACCGGGCCACCAGGCAGAGCGGCAGGCACCGGGCCACCAGGCAGGGCGGTGGGCACCAGGCCACCAGGCAGGGCGGCGGGCACCGGGCCACCAGGCGGAGCGGCAGGCACTGGGCCACCAGGCAAAGCGGCGGGCATCGGGCCCCCAGGCGCAGCAGCAGGCATTGGGCCCCCAGATGGAGCGGCAGGCACCGAGTCATCTGGCAAGACCGCGGGCCCCGAGTCATCTGGCAAGACCGTGGGACCTGAGTCATCTGGCAAGACCGCGGGACCCGAGTCATCAGGCACGACAGCGAGCTTTGAGTCAACCGGCACAACAGTGGGCTCCGAGTCAACTGGCACGACAGCGGGCATCGGGTCATCAGGTACCGGATCGTCTGGCTCGACAGCTGGCACCGGGTCATCTGGCTCGACAGCGGGCATCGGGTCACCAGGTACGACAGCGGGCACTGGGTCATCAGGCATTGGATCGTCTGGCTCGACAGCGGGCATCGGGTCACCAGGCATGACAGCGGGCACTGGGTCATCAGGCATTGGATCGTCTGGCTCGACAGCGCGCATCGAGTCATCAGGCACGACAGCGGGCATCGGTTCACCAGGCATGACAGCGGGCACTGGGTCATCAGGCATTGGATCGTCTGGCTCGACAGCGGGCATCATGTCACCAGGCATCAGGTCATCTGGCTCAACAGCGGGCACCGAGTCATCTGGAAAGGTAGTGGGCACTGAGTCACCAGGCATGACAGCGGGCTCTGAGTCAACTGGCACGACAGCGGGCATTGGGTCACCAGGTATGACAGCGGGCACCGGGTTATCTGGCTCGACAGCGGGCATCGGGTCACCAGGCATGACAGCGGGCACTGGGTCATCAGGCATTGGATCGTCTGGCTCCACAGCAGGCATCGGGTCATCAGGCATCAGGTCATCTGGCTCGACAGCAGGCACCGAGTCATCTGGCTAGACAGTGGGCATCGGGTCAGCAGGCATGACAGCGGGCACTGGGTCATCAGGCATTGGATCGTCTGGCTCGACAGCAGGCATGGGGTCACCAGGCATGACAGCGGGCACTGGGTCATCAGGCATTGGATCGTCTGGCTCGACAGGGGGCATCGGGTCACCAGGCATCAGGTCATCTGGCTCGACAGCGGGCACCGAGTCGCCTGGCATGATAGGATCATTAGGCTGGATCAGTTCATCAGGCTGGGTACAGACATCAGGCTGAATTGCGGGTGCCGAGGCACCAGGCTGAACCACGGAGGGCGGGTTCTCAGATGGCAGGCTGACCGGTTTGGATACTGGCAGGATGGTACTGGTTGGAAAGAATTTTCGCTTTTTTCTGGTTTTAGTTACTGGAGCACTGTAAGTAAACGCAGGTCTGTAAACGAATGGAGCAGCTAAAGACAGAGAAGAGCTGGAGGATGGAACAGAGGAGGGAGCAGTTTTCTACAGAGGACTTCTTTACAGGGTTAAAGAAAGGATAGGTGCAGCGAGTGGGAGCAGGGGACTGGTATGTGGTAGTTAGAAGAGTATACTGGGCCGTCACTGGGGGTGCTGTCGGGGATGCAGGAAGAGTGCCTTGAGCAGAGGAATGATGTTGCAAGCTGACTGAGGCTGGGTGCAACAAATCTGTCCATGTCTGCAGTACTGGTTGAACAAAACTCAGCTTACACATAGCCTGTCTGATCAAAGACTGCACTGAGTTTATGCAATCCATAAGCACATGTGATGGACAAGCTGCATAATGCTCATGGAAGCAATCTGGATCATCCTCCAACAACCATACTAGTGATTCCACTTGATCCACACTAAATGTCATTCCTGCTTTCAGGGGTACAGGACCGAGCCAACTCAACACAAACCTGGATCAATGGCTGCACCTCAGAAAACTCTGTGCCCTGATCTACTAGGCAATGAGCGATCCTTATACACTCTAGTAGTTGATCCCTGGGATACTCCTTCAGAGTCTGATAAGCATAGTCTTTGTCATCAAACACTAGCAGAGATAAATACACCACCTCATCAAGATCCATCCTTCCCAGCAACAATAAGCCAAGATGGCTTCCCTGTGCAGCCACTTCTGGTCAGGATTGGCCTTGGTGTAATGTCCGGGCTCCGGGTATGACCAGAGGTGTGTGGACTGACACAGGGAAATGCAGGCTTCAGATATGGTATAAACAATATGATTTATTAAGACTAACAATACAAAACTCAGTGCAAAACTAAACATAAACACAGTGCAAACAAACCAAACCACCTACAGATAACAATACATACAATGCAAGAGTCATCAGGCAGGCCGGGTCAGTAGCAAACGGGCAAACGGAGTACCAGGAACAGGTGGGAGAGTGGTCGGGGTCACAAGCTGGGTTCAGTAACTCACGGGCAGCGCGGTGCAGAGGGTCAGGCAGAGAATGGTCAGGGTCACAAGCCAGGGATCAAACAGGAGAAGTCAGCAGAGGTCAGGATCAGGCAGGGTCAGCAACAAGTCAGGCAGATACAGGTACAGGAACACAGGATACAAGATACAGGGGCCCATGGAAAAACACACACCAAGGCCCTGACTGTGAGTCTGGCCATTCCTTAAATACAAACCCTGCAATCAGCTTCAGGTGTTTGGCTGACTGCAGGGGTGAGTCTCTGATTGTTGAGAGCACCCACTGGCCAGCCCTGGTACTGCAGCCCACAAGGCGGGTGAGTCCCACCATTATTGGCAAGTCCATTCCTGACACCTAGAATGTAAATATTAACACTGGCCCTCAAAGATTTCAAAATACATATATAGTTTTTTAAAGGACAAATACGCCTTTCTTTTTGTGATTTTTGTATTGCAAAAATCATTTTTATGCAATCCTAAGACAAAAAAGTAACAAAAATTACCAAAACACTTTTTTCTTTTTTGACCATTAAAAAAATATTTGGTCACATGTTGCATGCCCCGTGTCCTAAACTAGTTAACTTAAACGTGCCACAAATTCAAGAAATATTCAATATATAATGAAAAAAATGCTTAGTCAGAGGTTACCTTCAATGATCACTTAACCTCCCTAGCGGTCTGATTATGTCCATATTTCTGGGCTCAAAGCAGTACATTTTTTTGCATGGAAATATGTATTTTTTTTATTGTAGGCCTGTAATTTTTAGGAATTGCTCACTAAAATCTGTCCGAACAAGAGTCTAGTAAACATTCCGGGTATGTTAAAATTTGAAACACAAAATCATAAATTATAATTTAATAAATAATCATAAAAAATAATAATATAATACATTTAATTCAATAATATAATCAAACCAAAAACACTGAAATTTGAAATATAGCGCCAAGTTTGCACATCACTGAGCAAAGTCGCAAAATCGTTTTCAGTGTCTGATGATGAATTTCCGCACAAATCATTATCACTCAACTCTGCAAGTGATTCTAATTTACTCTAATGTTCTCTAGCTGGTGTAAAACCGCTTTTGACCTAAAGGGATGCTTTTTGGACGCTGTCACGGTCGCCCGATCGCCACCCTCAACATGCGACAATCGCACGACCGCGACCAACAATAATACATCACGCTTGCAGCGTCAGACCTCAGACCTTCTCACCAAACTCATGACCAAAGGACCAGCCGATCTAAAACCGCGATGTGACGTAACAATGCCACACTCAGCTGCGCCCTGCATAACGATTGTCCAGCTAATGGAATGCAATCGACGCACCGGCAGCCTGAATGCGCTTGTTACTGGGTTGAGTTAATTATGCAACTAACCCTTCACTGCCACCACACTTTTTTGTACAGAGAAAGGGGAAACTCTCTTTATCAAATATACACTGTAATGGATGAAAAGTCGCCTGTCAAATACGGTCACTGCAGGCCGATTGGGCAGAGGATTAAACAAACACAGTAGCGTCTCTTCAAAAGGCAGGAATTCGTGAATTGCAAGTAAGCGCTTAGAAACAGTTTAACACTTTCAGAAAGAAAGATTTATTACTAAAAGAGTCAAACAGGTGCAATAAAATATTTACAAATAAAATGTAACTAGATATATATATTTATATATAAAAACAGCATATAACAGCGAAGAGATAACAGGAAGAAGTTAAAAGGTTAAGTTATTTGCCATGATAAGCCTTAGGGTAAGCAGATCCAAGTTGCAGAGCGGAAAGGGTCTTTGATCTCCTGCTATTACGATGTTAAAATTAGGAGATCTGTTTAGCTTCATTCTTTAGGCTTGCCAGCCTGTCTTTTAAAGTCCCCCTGCAGGGGGGAGTGGCTCTGAATACTGGCCAATAAGCTGTTTTGGGAGGGGTCAGTCGGGCGAACTCTGAATTAGAACCAACATCTGTCATAATCCATGACATGAAACATAGGGGAAAAACCTGACTTGAGGAATGTTCATTTCATTCTGTCACCTTTAACTGTTTTATGAGGTTACAATCTCTTTCAATTCCTGGGAGAAGCTGCCTTATCTGTTTTATGATGTGTGAGCCTACACAGGTTCTTAGAGGGAGAGGCTCTGCCTCCATGGGGGGGCTTTGTAGCGCTGGGCCCCCTGCTGCTCCAGCCTGCCAGCAACTTTTAACACTTACACATCTGTCCCTGTGCCTCTCAGGAAGGGAGGGGGAAGGAGAATAAAGGATTGAGGCATACTTCTAATAAAAAAGGGGAACTCCGCATCCAACTCTGATGAGCAAGTTTGCTACACCTCCCCCTCAGGTAGTTGCCAGGGAGGGGACTACAAGTCCCCTCCTGACACAACCGACCTCTGTCCAGAGGTTCCTCTTGGGTTGTCCAAGTACCGCTGCACTGCGGGAGAACCGAATTCCGTCTGAAAAGGAAGCCATTCTCCCTAGCAACACTGCTGGGCCGACCAAGTGAGTGGTCACGGGTGGGTACCAATCGGCTGTGGCTATCTGAATCCCGTGGCAACTGCCGGGGTGCCCACCTGTTCACAAAACACTTTGGCTCAGGGGTGTCATTTGCTAACATATTAATATGTAGCTTCTTGTCGAGGTAGAGAAGGAGATTTCCCTCTCCTATCTTCTTCCTCAGGTTTAGGACTACATCTGGTCTGAACGTAGTAGCGCCTGTGTGCACCAGAACCGGACAGGCGAATTCTGGACCTCGCCTCCCAGTGGTGTCCACAGGTACCTTCATCCAAGATGGACAGTCCTCGTTACCTGCTAGCATCCAGGACACCAGTTCCTCCAGTTTCCTGTCTGCTAGGTCAGTCACAGGTCTAGCTGAGCCATAATCGTCGCATCCAGGCGTCTTACTGTAGCCAGCTGCACCCATGACTGACGTAACCTGCTGTTTGGCCTGGGGAGCAGACCAGGCCACAACTGCCTCAGTCTCCCCATGCCCAGACCACTGGGGGTCTCTTCCTACCGGTGTGTTCACAAACTGAACCACTGACATGCCCCTCTGACAGTTACCCTTCTCAACTGTCAGACTAGGCGCGGCCAGTTGGTTCCTGACTAGTGACAGGGGCCCAAGTGGCTCTTCCCAGACAGGGCCGAACACCGCGAGGCCCCTAAAGTGGGCAACTGCACCCGGTTCCACTCCGCATTGCGGGCCATTCCTGAGCGCTGGAGAGATGGTCGGCGCGTTCTCAACCCCAACTAGCTTTCCCGTGGCTTCAGGCAAGCCACATGGGGTAGCGAAGGCTGGCTCGTCTTGAGCTTGCTGGGTTAGAGATGGTGGCCCATGCTCCTTGCTCAGGTCCATGATGGCAAAACAGCAGGCACCTTCTGGATGCTCCATTACCTCATGGCTCCTGGGCATGGGGCAGGCCACAACCACAGGGCTGGCGATCAGATTTCCAGGGTCCTCAAAAAGCCTGGTCATCGGATCCTGCTTGAAGACCGCGACTACCGGGGATGCCCAGACTCTAGCTGACCCCTGGATTCCTGACTGTGCCATTCCCTTGGTCTCTGTGGCTCAGTCAGCCTGCACTTTCTGGATCCAGACACCATCTATCAGAGGCCTGGCCAGCAGCTCCGGAACCTGAGTGGCAAGGACAGGTGATTGGATCTGGGCCCTGCAGCCCTCTCTCTGTAATCCAAGCATCAACCCCCCTTGCACTCGTAATCCAAGCATGCTGGCACTGCCCATGACCCATGTTTGTCTGCCTGTTGACACACCAGGACACATGAGATCACATAACAGGCTCCCAGGCTCCTAGCCCCCAGTGACTAGGCCAGTAGTCCTGTCAGGCCTGTGTTGACTCTTCCCAGTAGGGGAGTTCACACCTAGCCCTGGACTGCAATCTCCATATAAATGGCTTTCCAGAGCTGCCTTACTCGTGGGACTACAAGTCCCAGCTAGCTCACCTCTGAAGCTCCTTTGACAATTGCTTTTCAGGGCTGCCTGAAGCGTGGAACTACAAGTCCCAGTCGGCTGTTGTGTACCCTCCTTAGCAGGGCAACTCACAGCTAGCGGACTTCTGAGGTTCCTTTGGGAATCGCTTTTCAGTGCTGCCTGAAGCGTGGAACTACAAGTCCCAGCCGGCTGTTGTGTACCCTTCTTAGCAGGGCAACTCACAGCTAGCGGACTTCTCAAGTTTCTTTGGGAATCGCTTTTCAGTGCTACCTGAGGCATGGAACTACAAGTCCCAGCCAGCTGCCTAGTCCTTTGCAAGGCCAATGGCTGGGCACTTATCAAGGCACAATCTTTTGGGCCCGAGCAAGGAACAGGCGTTTCCAGACCATCCCCTTGCTCAGCCCCCAGAGACTGTACCTCTGCCCCCGTCACAGCACTGTGGGTGACCCCCAACAGTGAAAATACATCATTTGTCTCATCATGAATATCACAATCATTGTTAGCACTACCAACCATACCATCAACAATACTGACATTATCAACGACATTACTGACTTCACTATCAAGGTTACTGACATTATTAATGACATTACTGACTTTGCTATCAATGTTACTGACATTATTGATGACATTCCTGACTTTACTATCAATGTTACTGACATTAGTATTATCACCCCCATTGTCATCACAACGATTATCAACAGTCACGTTCATAATATCAATGACACATGAGTTCAATACCTCCCCAGGCAAGGGGATTTCTTCTTGTTCTCCAGCTATTGCAGAATCATGTAGCCCCACACCATTCCCAGCCCCCTCCCTCTGTCCATCCACAGGCGGCCCAGACATTACCCCAACATCTGCACACAGTACCTTGGCAGGTCCAGAGAGTTCCAGGGGGCCCTTCCAGGTATTCTCGGCAGGGGCATAATAAGAAACAAGAGTGCCTAGGTCAGCACCCAAGAAAACAGGTGTGGGCAGTTCATCTGAGACCCCCTCCTCTCTCATCCCCCTCCCCGCACTAGGAATATATCTAGGAATACCTTTGCACAGAGTATGCGTGAACGGGTCCCCCCAACTCCTGTGAGGGTAAGGAACTTTCCTGGGATGAGGTTCCTTGGCTCAATCAGCTCTGGCCGGATCAAGGTGACTTCTGCCGCGGTGTCCCGGAAACCAGTTACAGACCGGTTGCCCACGGTAATGGGGTGCAAGTTGGCGGGGGTTACCCGCATCTTCCTGCGAACGAACAGCACAGAAGAAGAGTTGCTGGCCGGCTGGCCAGATGATGTCGTCTGCTTCTGCTCAGGACACTGCGTCCTGAGATGTCCGGCTTTCCCACAGGCGAAACATCTGCAGGTGTCAGGCAGGAATGGCTTGGCTCCAAGCGCTGCAGGTGTGGGCGGAGGAGAAGCTTGACTCACCAAAGTAGGAGACGTTGCTAGGGACGAGCTGTTTGGAGGAGCCTTGCGAGGATTAGGCACCCGCGTGCGGACGAAGGTATCTGCCAGATCTGCTGCAGCTTTAGTAGATGCTGGCTCCCTCTCCAAGATGAACTGTCTGACGTCTGCCGGGCAAATGTGCAAGAGTTGATCCCTTAGTCCACTGTCGGAATGTGGTGCGTAAGCGACTTGCCACATCCGTGTAAGAGTCCCCAGTTCCCTTCTGCATGGACCTGAACCGCTTGCGGTACACTTCCGGGGTCATCTGGTACTTCCGGATGATGGCATCTTTTAAAAGTTCATAATCATCATCTTGCCCCTCTGGCAATTCAACAAATGCATCCAAGGCCTTGCCTCGTGGTGTCAGGTACCGAGCCCATTGTCCTGGTGTCAGGTACCGAGCCCATTGAGCTGGGGGTACATGGTACTGACGGCACGTTTTTTGAAAGGACAGTAAGTACGTGTCAATGTCACTGTCCTTTTCCATCACTGGAAACTTGGCTGCTCCCACGGAAAGAGTGGCGTCCCTGTGATCTAGGGACCCAAGGTTCTGACCCAGTCGCTGTGGCTGGAGCCTTGCCATCTCCAGCTCGTGCCAACGATCAGCTTCCCTCTGCACCACCTCTCTCTCAGCTTGGCGTTCCGCAGCTTCTCTGTCTGCCGCTCTCTCAGCCTGGCGGTCAAGGAACTGCAAGTATGCCATAGGATCCATCTCCATAACACGTTTCAGGGCTTCCTGCATCTGAGGAGAGTCTCTGCTGGTTACAGGCACTCCGGTGCTGGCGCCCTCAGGAGGTGGTGTGACGATAACATTTGGCGATCTTCCAGTGTCAGTCTCTGTATGCCCATCCTGTGAGGCCGCCTCTGAGCCACTGGAAATGTGGGTAGCGGGAACTTCTTCATGCTCAATTTCCCCCGAGTTCTGATCTGCTCGGATATCATACTCCACTAGATCACTAATCAACTCTTCACGATTTTTGCGATCGACGTCCAATCCTCGTGAGGTACATGTTGCCTTCAAATCACCTTTGCTCATTTTCTTGTATTCTGCTACACCAGGCATAATTGCAAGCAAAGATAGAATAGGAAAGTAGGAAAAGGAAGGAGCTGTTGCTATATGTCTCTCTCTCTCTCTCTCTCTCTATATATATATATATATATATATATATATATATACTGTTTTTTTCCGGCGTATAAGACGACTGGGCGTATAAGACGACCCCCTACTTTTCCTGCTAAAATGTAGTGTTTGGGCTATACTCGCCGTATAAGACTACCCCTCTTCCAATGCACACCAGTGGGAGGAATAGTGCCCCATCATCGGTGTCAGTGGGAGGAATAGTGCCCCATCATTGGTGTCAGTGGGAGGAATAGTGCCCCATCATTGGTGTCAGTGGGAGGAATAGTGCCCCATCATTGTATTAGTGGGAGGAATAGTGCCCCATCATTGGTATTAGTGGGAGGAATAGTGCCCCATCATTGGTGTCAGTGGGAGGAATAGCACCCCATCATTGGTGTCAGTGGGAGGAATAGCACCCCATCATTGGTGTCAGTGAGAGGAATCATGCCCCATCATTGGTATCAGTGGCAGGAATAGTGCCCTATCATTAGTATCAGTGGGAGGAATAGTGCCCCATCTTTGGTGTCAGTGGGGGGAATCGTGCCCCATCATTAGTATCAGTGGGGGGAATAGTGCCCCATCATTGGTGTCAGTGGCAGGAATAGTGCCCCATCATTAGTATCAGTGGGGGGAATAGTGCCCCATCATTGGTGTCAGTGGGAGGAATAGTGCCCCAACATTGGTGTCAGTGGGAGGAATAGTGTCCCATCATTGGTGTCAGTGGAAGGTGGAATAGTGCCCCATCATTGGTGTCAGTGGGGGGGGGGGAATAGTGCCCCATCATTGGTGTCAATGGGGGGGGAATAGTGCCCCATCATTGGTGTCAGTGGGGGGGAGGAATAGTGCCCCATCGTTGGTGTCAGTGGGAGGAATAATGCCCCATCATTAGTATCAGTGACACCAATGATGGGGCACTATTCCTCCCACTGACACCAATTACACTTGCTGACCGATGTTCCAGTATGGTGCTGCTGCAGCCAGCATATGTGGTTGCAGCAGCACCTCTACACGGCACACTTACCGGCCGCTCCTTCACTCGATTTTCGCGGGGCTGCTCGGCTCCGCCCCCTCGCCGGTGATTGGCCGCCTGTGTGCCTTTCCTGAGCTACAGTTCTGGCGGCCAATCACCGGTGAGGAGGCGGAGCCGAGCAGCCGCGCGAACATCCAGTGGGCGAACTGAAGGAGCAGCCGCGCTTCCTGGACCGGATCGTCGTGGGCCCAGAGCCAGGTAAGAAACAGCAGCCCCTGCCCACCCCTGTACTTAGTGTCCCTTCCGTTGGAAGGGGGGGGGCGGCGACGGCACCGCGCCGCCCCCCTAAAAAGTGTCAGTATGCCGTATACCGGCATTTTCAAGGGGTAAAAAGTCGTCTTATACGCCGGAAAATATGGTATATATATATATATATATATGTAAAATATGCACTGCTTGTTTCTAAGGACTGTTTCCACAACGGTTACAATCCTTCAGTGCAGAGCCAATTTTTAACAATGCACTGAAGCTCTTAATGCAATTATCCCACCGCTGCCACCAATATGTCACGGTCGCCCAATCGCCACCCTCAACATGCGACAATCGCACGAACACGACCAACAATAATACGTCACGCCCGCAGCGTCAGACCCCAGACCTTCTCACCAAACTCGTGACCAAAGGACCGGCCGATCTAAAACCGTGATGTGACGTGCGTAACAATGCCACACTCAGCTGCGCCCTGCACAACGATTGTCCAGCTAATGGAACGCAATCGATGCACCGGCAGCCTGAATGCGCTTGTTACTGGGTCGGGTTAATTACGCAACTAAGCCTTCACTGCCACCACCCCTTTTTGTACAGAGAAAGGGGAAACTCTCTTTATCAAATATACACTGTAATGGATGAAAAGTCGCCTGTCAAATATGGTCACTGCAGGCCGATTGGGCAGAGGATTAAACAAACACAGTAGCGTCTCTTCAAAAGGCAGGAATTTGTGAATTGCAAGTAAGCGCTTAGAAACAGTTTAACACTTTCAGAAAGAAAGATTTATTACTAAAAGAGTCAAACAGGTGCAATAAAATATTTACAAATAAAATGTAACTAGATATATATATTTATATATAAAAACAGCATATCACAGCCAAGAGATAACAGGACGAAGTTAAAAGGTTAAGTTATTTGCCATGATAAGCCTTAAGGTAAGCAGATCCAAGTTGCAGAGCGGAAAGGGTCTTTGACGAACTCTGCATTAGAACCAACATCTGTCATAATCCATGACATGAAACATAGGGGAAAAACCTGACTTGAGGAATGTTCATTTCATTCTGTCACCTTTAACTGTTAGGATTTATGAGGTTACAATCTCTTTCAATTCCTGGGAGAAGCTGCCTTATCTGTTTTATGATGTGTGAGCCTACACAGGTTCTTAGAGGGAGAGGCTCTGCCTCCATGGGGGGGCTTTGTAGCGCTGGGCCCCCTGCTGCTCCAGCCTGCCAGCAACTTTTAACACTTACACATCTGTCCCTGTGCCTCTCAGGAAGGGAGCGGGAAGGAGAATAAAGGATTGAGGCATACTTCTAATAAAAAAGGGGAACTCCGCATCCAACTCTGATGAGCAAGTTTGCTACAGACGCCATGGATGTTTCTCATTTTCAAGGCAGAAAGAACAGTAAAAATGCAGGCAAGGCACAAGGCAAAGCACTAGGGACAAAATGTATGTGAAATGGTTTGATACAGTAATGTTTTACTATGTGATTTTAGTGAATTTAGTGAATGTCACTTTTGCCATTTTCAAATTTCCCGCCAGTTCCGTCCCCCGTACGTCCTGACGTCGCAGGGAATGGAACCCAGAAGACAGATGCCGGCATTGGCCGGAGGACATTGCAGGGGACACTGCAGGAGGGACATCACAGGAGCGCAGGACAAGGTAAGTGAAGAAGAGATCCCAGAGCAGCGCTGCAGGGTATTCCCGAGTGTAGCTCGGGGTTACCGCTTGTGGTGCTGAAACTTTACCCCGAGCTACACTCGGGAATACCGCTAGGGAGGTCAAAATATATGTAGCTGAAGGTATATCAAAATCTTGACTGCTTTAAAAGTCAAGCTTGGTCTTGCCCTCTCCAACCTCTTAAACCATCCTACTGGTCAATAAGCATGACCATCACATTAAAAGACAAATAGGGAGTAAAGGTGGGCAGAAAGGGTGGGCCAAGTTCAACTAAGGAAAATATGACGCAGAGCACATAGGCTTTTACTTACAATAAAAAGGAAAGTGGTTTGGTTAATAGCTATTCAAGCCAGCGTTCAATTTTTAACATCAGGAAAAAGGGTACATGAATAGTTTGATGTGGGTAATAAAAAATGTGATTCACCGGTTTGCCTAATTTGGTTTGCCTATCAATTGAAAAAACAGTGTTATACATTCATTCAATGTGAAGATGGTTGTCTGCTTTTCTTGCATTACTATCTTTTTCTTTTACTATCTTTTTACTATCAATGTCTAAAGAGTTGAATGCTTAAATTATTAAAATATTAAAAGCAGCGTGCAAACCACCTATTTTTTTATAAATAAGAAAGATAATTTGCTGCCATAGATTAGAGCATTATGTTAAAAAAAATTGTAATAACATTGGAGCATTGTGAATAGTAATCAGCAATATAGTTATTTGTAGATGCAGAGCTTTTAACACCACAAGCAACATTGATGAAGATAACTCAAAATGGGTAACAGTCTCAAAGTTGCTTACATATACAATGTATGTGTCTCATATTATAAACAAATAAATATATATATATATATATATATATATATATATATATCAGGTATGCAGGTATAATATACACACACACTATATTGCAAAAGTATTGGGGCACCCCCTCAAAATCATTGGATTCAGGTGTTCCAATCACCTCCATGGCACAGGTGTATAAAATCAAGCACCTAGGCATGCAGACTGCTTCTGCATACATTTTTGAAAGAATGCGCCGCTCTCAGGAGCTCAATATATACAAGTGTGGTACCATGACCCTGAGAAAGTCATGTGACCCGTGACATAATGCATAGGACAGAGGTATGGTGACGTAATTTCCGGCATGGATGGCAGCAGCCATCTTGCTACACCCATGCAGGTACACCCTGCGTTTTCTTTGCTCATTTGAAGTTTGTGTTTTTTTTTTTATGTAAGTGGGTATTTGGTGTGTGTTGCCCTAATAAATAGTTTGATTTACTACACTATGGGAGTCCTTGTTTTCTACCCGTTTATGGGGATCGCCTGAGAGCCTGTCTGGCTTACCATTGCTAGGAGGGGGATACCACCACCATTGGTATGATTCCTGGATTACTGCCAAGGGTACAGATGCGATTAAGACCACTTCGCTGAGCGTTACTCTGATGTATGTTGGCCCCTAGGGGTCACAGCATGGAGGTCAGTCGGCATGCTAGCCGGTGGCTGATTCGTGTGATAGGGTGATCACTGTATGCTGTCACCGATCGAGTTTACACGGAGTCATATTGCTGGATTCTCCAAGGAGTTATTTTGGACTTTACACCATTGTTTTAGTTCACTTCTGTTGGCACACTTTGTCATTTTGTTTATACGTCTAAAACTGTGTCATTTGTACATTCGCTCATTTTTTTGATACACTCACTTTATCATTAATCACATTGGGGATTAAGTCCTTTTATATTTGTTTTTTGATGGTTATATTGCATTTTCTTACGTGTATGCTGATACATTTTCACTTCCTTGCATTTACTGTTTGTTCATTCACCAGTGTTGTGTATTTTCCCACACCTTTTGGATTTGTCCACACTTTTTAAATAGGAGCAGCGCAGCACCACCTTTGTTTGCCTTTATTTCACTTTTGTAGAGTTGGGTGTTATTTTAGTTTCATTTTAGATTATGTGTATACTGATATTACATTTACATCACGTGTTTGTTGACACATTCTCATTTCATTGATTTATCATCTATATTTTTTGTTTGTTCATAAGTGGTATGTAGTTTGTATACACTGTTCTGTTTTTTCCACTCTATATAAAGGATTAGTGCAGTACCACCCTTGTCCAGTTTTTTCCACTATTTGGTACGATAATTGGGTGCTAGCAGCCATTCCTGTTTTTTGATTAAGGTTTTCTGTTTTTCCTTTGGCGTTATATTGGCAGCTCAGGAGGCTCCTTGTGTATAGTGTCCGGACCATGATAGGTTGCTACATGTGTAATAAGTCCATCCGTGAAATTTTCTTCCTACTAAATATTCCATGGTCAACTGTTAGTGGTATTATAACAAGGTGGAAGCAATTGGAAACAACAGAAACTTAGCCATGAAATAGTAGGCCACATAAAATGACAGAGCAGTGTCAGCACATGCTGAAGCGCACAATGCGCAGACGTCGCCAACTGTCTGCAGAGTCAATAGCTAAAGACCTCCAAACTTTCCGTGGCCTTCAAATTAGCACAACAACAGTGCATAGAGAGCTTCATGGAATGGGTTTCCATGACCGAGCAGCTGCATCCAAGCCTTACATCACCAAGTGCAATGCAAAGCATCAGATGCAGTGGTGTAAAGCACGCAGCCACTCGACTCTAGAGCAGTGTTCTCTGGAGAACATGCTTCTCTGTCTGGCAATCTGATGGATGTGTCTGGGTTTGGTGGTTGCCAGGAGAACGGTACTTGCTGGACTGCATTGTGCCAAGTGTAAAGCTTGGTGGATTATGGTGTGGGATTGTGTTTCAGGGGTTGGGATTGGCCCCTTAGTTCCAGTGAAGGGAACTCTTAAGGCATCAGCATACCAAGACATTTTGGACAATTTCATGTTCCCAACTTTTTGCGAACAGTTTAGGGATGCCCCTTCCTGTTCCAACATGACTGCGCACCAGTGCATAAAGCAAGATCCATAAAGACATGGATGAGTGAGTTTGGGGTGGTGGAAATTGACTGGCCTGCACAGAGTCCTGACCTCAACTCGATAGAACACTTTTGGGATAAATTAGAGTGGAGACTGTGAGCCAGGCCTTCTTGTCCGACATTTGTACCTGACCTCACAAATGTGCTTCTGAAAGAATGGTCGAGCATTCCCATAGACACACTCCTAAACCTTGCGGACAGCCTTTCCAGAAGAGTTGAAGCTGTTATAGCTGCAAAGGGTGGGCCAACTCAATATTGAACCCTTCGGACTAAGAATGGGATGCCATTAAAGTTCATATGCGGATAAAGGCAGGTGTCCCAATACGTTTGGCAATATAGTGTATATAAAGTAAATCAAATTTATTCCAGACAATGATCACAATAACCTGCTTGGTAACATAAATCTGTGACATAGAAAAAGATAAATCTATATTCAGATACCCAGCTATGGTGTATATTTATAAAATGGAGGTAATGTACGGCAACTGAGTACTCGGCAGTTCTCAGAGGAAAAACATCTCCTCTGACAGCTTATGAACTTCTGTTCTCATAAGGAGAAGAGAAGAAATGTTTTTCCTCTTGAGATGTAAGGAGATGGTGGATGACTGCCTGTGCTCTCATGAGTTAATGTAAGATCAAAAGGATAGGAGGAACACAGATCTGTAGTTCTGTGTTCCTCCTATCCTTTTGATTGCTTGTATTATATAAGGAGGTGACCTACAGCTTTTCTGTACCACTGATGATGTCATATTTGACAAAACGTATGTAGGGCGGAGCAAGAAATCATGGCATTACCATGCATGCGTAGCCGCCGATAGGAGTTTGGGAATTGTAGTCTTACATTTCCTTCATGTGCTTATAAGTAATTTTAACCACTTTATTGTACTTTACTCAAAGGATTTTATGCTATGAGGGCTTTGCGCCTCGTTTTGGAAGAGTGGTGGATGTACAGTATATACAGTATATGCAGACTGAAGTGTGTTTACAGTGTGTTTTGACTCTTTACCAAGAGTCACATGATTTCTGGTAAGCTCATAAGCATTATATGGTGGATGTAGCATGTGGTTGAAGATGCTATAGCTGCAAAGGGTGGGCCAACTCAATATTGAACCCTACAGACTAAGACTGGGATTCCAATAAAGTTCATGTGAATGTAAAGACAGCCGTCCGTACTTTTGGCAATATAGTGTATATTATTCTTTGCTCTTCTTTTTGTGTCTTATGCAAATTCAAAGATGTCTGTATTTGATCAAAACTTATATACTCAATAACAAATACAAGTTTAAAAAAAGAAGCGGGCAGCACAGTGGCTTAGCACTTTCGCCTGGCAGTACTAGGGTCGTTGGTTCGAATCCCAACCTCGACACCACCTGCCTGGAGTTTGCATTTTCTCCCTGTGCCTGCGTGCGTTTCCTCCGGGTACTCCAGTTTCCTCCCACACTCAAAAGACATGCTGGTAGGTTAATTGGATCCTGTCTAAATTGGCCCTAGTATGTGTATGTATGAATGTGAGTTAGGGACCTTAGATTGTACGCCCCTTGAGGGTTAGGGACTGATGGGAATGTACAATATATATATGTAGAGCTCTGCGTAAATTGACGGTGCTATATAAGTACCTGAAATAAATAAATAAGAGTTTTGTGGAGAACCTTTTGAGGAGCTCATGTTTCTTGACTGATTTTCTCACTAGTGCATTCCTCAAAGTCAGATTTTTATTGGACTATCTGTGACACTGAACACTATTTCTTGGTACTGATGTGATGATATCTGTGATATTAACTAATTGTATCTGTTTGATCTATGGAGATTTTCTTTTTTATTTAAGGTTACAGTGCAGCCCAGTTTAAAAAGTAAAGTTAAAAAGAACACATAATTATGTGAAAATAATAGGTATTGAGAGCACTTGCACGTTTGTGATATGCATTTTGGTGCATTTTTAATGCGCTTTTTAGCGTAGCTTTGTAATGTGCATTGTGGTGCATTCTTTAAATGTGTATTTTAACTCTTTTTTAACGCACATTTTGGCACTTCTTTTGGACACACATTCTTTAGCTTTTTCAACATGCATTTTGGTGTGTTTTTTTAACATGCATTTTGGCGCTTCTTTTAACAGGTATTTTGGCACTTTTTTAAAGCACATTTTACCACATTTTATATGCACGTTTTGGCAAATGTGCATCATCTAACCTGGTTTGTGAAGCCATTAACAATTAACAATTGGCACTGCAAGAGTGATATGCGTTTTGCATGCTTTTCCAGAATGTACACAAAAAGGCGTCTTACTGCAGATTAAAAAATGAGCTAAAATGTGCATTAAAAAGTGTGAAAATGTGGTAAAATGCGTGTTAAAATTATGCCAAAAGGTGGGTTGAAAAAGCTCCAAAATGAGTGCTAAACTGCACCAAAATGCGCTTTAAAAAGCGTTAAAATGCCAAATTGAACCTTATAAGGCATGGAGCATAATGCGTTTAATGCATGTTTTTGACATATTTGTAGTGCATTTGTCATATGACAAAACGTATGACAAAACATGCAGCTAAATGCATGTCTAACTGAACTTGGGGTGCCATTAACAATGAATGGCACCCACAAGCTTTTTGCATGTTTTGTAATGATTTCAGCAGCAATTGCGCAATTCTGCATTGATCAGATGTGAACAAAGCTTAAACTACAATATAGTATAACGATATACTGTACTGTGTGTGTGTGTGTATGTGTATATGTATAATGTACAATATATATATACACAGTATATGTAGTTCTTTTTAATATTTTTTAACCAACTGATGCTGATATATAAAAAGAAAAGAATCTTCTTCCTCACACTGCACCAGCTGCTCTCCCAGATTCTCAACTTCTGGACAGAAATATTTTACACAGATAGCCAGTGAGATCTTCAGATCTTACCTTCATAAAGGTGTCCGCTGTTTGTGTAAAAGTGTGTAGTGATATGATAATTTCTTTGCCCATTTTCCAGTGTATACTTCTATTATACAGTGTTTGTTTTGCCCTTTTCCAATATGGCTGCTATGTTCTCTGTGCACTGAGGATGAGATCATCAGGGAGAGACTTGTGAAAAAGAGGGAAGTGTGGATTTCCTGGGCGAGAGAGAACTCAGACTGTAAGTGTTGCAGCCTCCCCTCACTGAGGCATGCTGTCAGGGAGCGAGGAGCCAGAAACACAAGGAGGTGCAATTAAAGGTAGGTTTATTAGTATAAATATAAGACAAGAGTCTATGCAAGTCCAACAGCGGAAATCGTAGCCAAAGCCGGAATCAGGAGCCAGGAAGAATCGTCGCCAGAGCTGGGATCAGGAGCAAGGAAGAATCGTCACCAGAGCCGGGATCAGGAGTGCTAAATGTGCTAAGCCACCACCTCCTGGAGGAGGAGACGCAGAAGCTTGAGAGCATAAAGGAACCGACAATTCTTTGCAGAAACCAAAGATGGATGCCAGCACATGGAGCAGCACAAGCTCTGAGGAAAGGTAGGACCTTGACACATGCAGAAAAGACTGTTAATGCTTTAATGTTCCTGTTTGGAAGATACTTTATGTTGGATGGTTCACTGAATGTTATTTCTTCAATACATGGACTTTCATATACACTGCTGTGTGGATTATTGTCTGTGGATGATACATTTCTCAGTTGGGATTTCACTTGTTATCCACAAGCCCCAATTGAGTGGAGGCACTAGCACTTGTTAGAGATCTTGTCCTGATCACACAGATTATAAGGACTCTGCTCCTAATTACTATACAGGTGGTGCCATCATACCGCAGTAGCTGCAAAGAGTGTACAAATAGCGCTATATTTGGAGGCACTGCTGAGAGCTATCTTGGATCAGGACATTAAGGAACGACCATGTCATTGTTACCAACAGAAGCTGTGAGGCAGTGGGCCCTAGAAGAGGGCCTGCCACCTGAAAGGACATTTGCTATTTCATATGTACCTATCACTATGAGTTCCCACAGACTGCAGGAGGCACTAAAAGCAAATGAAACTTTGCAGTATGCCACTCTTGTGGATAAAAGAGAAGAAGATGAGAGTTTTGAACTTTATACCCATTATCTCTGTCTCAGTGAGGTGGATATAAATCCAGTTAAAGGGCCCTTTTGCATAAATCCCAAAGGGGCTGAAGCAATTGGTTGTGCTGTAGTATTTCCAGTGATTTCACCTCCAGTAAGGCGAAAGTTACCAGCCCTGCCTGTATAGTGTAAACCATTGAATACAACTGCTTCATCAGGAGAGACTGTAATGTTGCCTGCTACAGCCACTATGCAGGAAACAAATATTGAGCATCTGCTGCTAAAAGTCACTGAAGTCATTGCTCAGAATTTACATGCTGATTCTTACCGCAAATGAAAGGCTTTTTCAGGAGTGTTACCTGTCCCCTCTGGTGAAGAAAGCTTTGAAGTGTGAAAAAATTTGCACAACAAGTGATAGGGGAATGGACATGCTCAGAGGAAAAGAAAAAACAGCGCATCATGGATAGCTTAAAACCACCAGCATCCATTATTGTCAGAGCTTACAAGGACACACATGTGAGTACCAGTGCTCAAGAATATATTGATATTTTGACAGATGCTTATGGACTGCACCGTGACCCGGATCAGATGCTTGCTGATTTTAAACAGACAAAGCATAAAGAGGGAGAGGATGTTTCTGTGTTTGTGAGGAGGCTAGAAATGCTTCTAGGAAGATTGCTCACTGAAAAGGTCATCTCTCCTACAGATGTTGATAAATTAAGGAATGCTCAAATCATAAAGGGGTTACTGCCGCATCACCCAATGTCACCGGTCCTAAGAGTTGTTTTGCAAGAGAGAACCTTTACTTTTACTGAAACTATGACTGAAGTAAAGAAACAGGAGGCTGATATCCTTTTTAGTACCCCTTCTAAAATGCAAAGTTCATCAGAGCTCTTCGGGTGAGCACAAAAATGAGACTGTTGCTAAAAACAAAGAAGTTGGTAGACTTCCACTGCCTAGAGCTCTATCTGCTGATAAAACCTCCAGTGATAAGCCTCTCTTCTACATTAAATGTTTCCGCTGTGGACAAACAGGCCACACAGTTCGTCAGTGTCCACTGCTTGCTGATAGTTCTGAAATTCACAGTAAAGCTGGACGAATGTATAAAAGAAAACAGGGAAAATCAAGAAAACAAATGTTCACTAAACTGCCTGGAGTAGGCCGCAGATGTACTTTCAATTTGTTTAATGATATACCCACTACTGCTCTGTTTGACACTGGCTCTCAGCTGACTATTATCTACAGACCCTTCTATCAGCAACACTTAAGCCACCTCCCTTTGAAACCTATGGACACTGTGCCGGTTTATGGTGTGGGAGAAAATCCTGTTTTTATGGTTGGCTGTTTAGAAGTTGAGCTTTGCATTCCTGGTGTGGCAGCTGATGTGGATCCCCCACTTAAAGGCATTGCCTGTGTGAGCCCTCCACCCGGGGGTAGTGAGTATGCTCCTATGATTGTGGGTTCCAATGTTGAAGCCGTTGAGGCTGCTTTCATAAGGTTTCTTCAGCCACAACAGGGTACTCCTCTACCTTCACTGCCTGTTGCTCCAGAACTTCAAAATATCTGCCAAACCTTTGCTCCTGATCTTCCTGGAGGATGTGTGGGGAATCCATGGCATCCTATTGAGCTTCCAGCAGGGGAAGTGAGAGTGTTGCGGGTTTATGTGGAAATTTCACCGGGTGCAAACGGTAGCTTTTTCCTGCTAGAGACTGATCCGAAGGAGGCTGCAAAGAAGGGCTGGGAGATAGTCTATCGTTTAAAATGTCCAAGGATGGATGTTGTTACTGTTCGGAATGTTACCACATACCCAGTTATAATACCAGCTTGGCAGGAGGTAGCCTATTGTTACCCAGTGGAAACCATTAGCTCTTACCATGCCAAGGTCGAGGAGAAAGAAACCAAATTAGACTTTCACCTGAATGATGCTGATAGTTCTGCAGAGCACAAGCAAGCACTAGAAGAGCAGCTAATGGAATACAATGACATTTTCTCTACTGATGACATGGATGTCGGGTGTGCTTAAAGTTTTCCACATAGTATTCGCCTAACAGATAGCACCCCCTTTAGAGAAAGATCCAGGCGCATACCTCCTAAAGATCTGGATGATGTTCGAGAGTGTTTGCACAAAATGAAAGATCAAAACATTATTGTTGAGTCTAAAAGCCCGTATGCATCCCCAATAGTGGTAGTCAGAAGGAAAAATGGTGGAGTGAGAATATGTGTTGATTACAGGATTCTAAATCAGCGAATGGTCCCAGATCAATACACGCTAATTCGCATTGAGGAAGCTCTTGATGCCCTGCAAGGCAGCAAATGGTTCACTGTAATGGATTTAAGATCCGGGTATTACCAAGTACCAATGAGTGAGGAAGATCAAGAAAAGACAGCTTTTATTTGCCCCCTGGAGTTTTTCCAGTTTGCTCGAATGCCTCAGGGAATTAGTGGTGCACCTGCAACTTTCAAGTGTCTAATGGATCGGACACTGGGAGACCTTTGTCCCACTCAATGTATTGTCTACCTAGATGACATAATTGTTTTTGGCTCCACTCTGGAGGAGCATGATCAGAGACTGTTTAAAGTGCTTGATCGTTTGAGGAGAGAAGGTCTGAAACTCTCCCTGGACAAATGTAAGTTTGCCCGTTCTTCAGTAAACTTTGTGGGCCACATCGTATCTGCAGAAGGGGTAGCAACTGATCCTGCTAAAGTGGAGGCTGTGGTAACCTGGCCCTGTCCCACAAATCTGACAGAACTGAGGTCCTTCTTGGGGTTTTGTGGCTACTATCGCCGCTTCATTAGAGACTATTCCAAGACTGCTCGGCCTCTTAATGACTTGCTTAAAGAAACACCTGGCATTGACACAACCAGCAAAACTCCTTTCAGTGAGAGGTGGACTTCTGCTTGTGAGGAAGTTTTTCTACAACTTAAGAAAAGCTTTACAGAAGCACCAGTGTTGGCTTATGTAGACCCACAAAAGCCATACGTTCTGCATGTTGATGCTAGCTACGATGGGTTAGGGGGAGTCCTCCATCAGGAGTACCCAGAAGGACTAAGGCCTGTTGCTTATATCAGTCGCAGTCTAAGCCCAGCAGAAAAGAATTATCCTGTTCGCAAACTGGAATTTCTTGCCCTGAAGTGGCCTATTGTTGAAAAGCTGCATGATTACTTGTAAGGGGCTCAGTTTGAGGTGAGAACTGACAATAACCCCTTCACTTATGTTTTGACTACAGCCAAGCTGGATGCCACTGGTCATAGTTGGCTTGCTGCCTTGTCTAATTACCAATTCACTCTCAAGTGCAAGCCAGGACCCAAAAATATTGGGGCTGATGCTCTCTCCAGGCGTCCTGGATTGCCAATGAACTTAGAAGAAAGTGAATGGGATGAAGTACCTGGGCCTGCTGTGGCTGCCTACTGTGCTACAGCTGCTGTACAAGGAGACAATATTGTTTTCTCTGATTTGCGAGTTATTGACTCATTGGGAGCTGGTGAAGAGTGTATCCCAAACATGTATTGCTGCCCCACTGCTCTAGGGGTACCAGAAAACATTCAGCTGCAAAAGAAAGATACGATTCTTCTACAAATGAGGGATCCAGTAATCAGACATGTTAGAGAGTCTGTTTTTTTCCGCAAAGATCCTAATTACATCAGAAAAAACCTGCCTGAGCAGGGTACCTACTATCTTAAGGAATGGGATGAACTCAAAATAATCAATGGACTTTTGTATAGGGTACATTTGTTCCATGATCATCCTGGAAGGAGACAGCTAGTGCTCCTTCAAGTCTACAGAAAATCTGTTTTGAGAAGTTTGCATGACCAACATGGGCATCTAGGAGTTGAAAAAACATATGAATTAATCCGAGACCGTTTCTTTTGGCCACGAATGAGGGAAGCTGTTGTGGACTATTGCCGCCATTGTGTGGGATGTCTGCAACGGAAAACTCTGCCTACTCGAGCTGCTCTTATGGAACACTTGAAAAGTTCTGGTCCAATGGATTTAGTGTGCATGGACTTTTTGTGTATTGATAATGACAGCAGTGACAGTGTGGGAAATGTTTTGATTGTGACTGATCACTACACTCGATATGCTCAAGCCTATCCCACCAAAGATCAAAAAGCAGTAACTGTGGCCAAAGTGTTGAGGGAGAAGTTTTTGGTTCATTATGGACTGCCAAATTGACTTCACTCTGACCAGGGATGGGACTTTGAAAGTCTCCTAATTAAAGAGCTGTTAACATTGCTTAACATCGACAAGAGCCGAACCACACCTTATGATCCAGAGGGTGATGCTCTCCCTGAGCGTTTCAATCGTACCTTATATGTTGGGTACCCTCCCTAATGGTGCTAAACAAACCTGGAGCCGACATGTTGGAGCTATGGTACATGCCTATAATTGTACCAAACATGAGTCAACTGGTTTCTCTCCTTATTTTCTCATGTTTGGGAGAGAAGCCCGTCTGCCTATTGACATTCAGTTGCATGTGTCTACTGATGGAGTGGAACATAGAAATCACTACCAGTATGTGGCATGACTCAAACATAGTTTCCAAGAGGCCTATCGAATGGCTGAGGAAAATGCTGCAAAAATAAATGCTGCCAATAAAAGATGCTTTGGTGCCAAAGTTCATTACAAAGACTTGCAACCTGGTGATAAAGTGCTTCTTCGCAATTTGGGACCCTCAGCCAAAGATAAGTTAGCTGATCGCTGGAGAAATTAGTTGTTTGAAGTTATAGAAAAACTTCCTAGAATCCCAGTCTACCGGATTCGAGGACCTGAGGGTCGGATCAAAGCCTGGCATAGGAATCACTTGCTTCCTGTAACACAAGTTGCTACTGCGGATGAGGAGCCACAACCTGATATTGCTACAGATTCTAACGATGTGCCTTGTGCAGAAAGTGGAGAACAGTGTGATGACAATGACTGGTTTACACCTCCACCAGAGTCTCCTGTACAGGCTCTTTCACATATTACTAATGGGAGCCTTTGTAAGGGACCACCTGGCAGCACCTCTAGCAACCCACTGGTCGGGCTTCCCCAGAGCACGGAGTCTAAGTTCCGGAGCACTTGTTCACCAGAGCCCCTGATGGTGGGGATGGACTTGGAGCGCTCCGAGACCAGGTCGCGACTACTGGATATACCCACCAGTGGTAGAGGAGTCCGCCAGGGGCTCCCGCAGGGTGAGAGTCTGATGTGAGGGTACCAGGGGATCCTAGAGGGATGGATGGAGGAGCGAAAGCTAAGTCAAACAAGCCGAGTCGGTAGCCGGTGGGTCGGTGCGGTACAAAACAGTAGGCAAAGAATGGTCGGGTCACACGCCAGGTCAATAACAGGAGATCAGATCTAAAGGGGAACATCCAGGAGCGAAGTCAGGCAAGCCAGGGGGTCAGGATAGGAGAAGGCAGCAAGGTCAGACAATCAATAGTACTCACAACACAGGTATCAAATAACACGAATCGCAGAACGACCATTCGGCAACAAGTGTCTGTGCAGGGCTGGTTTAAGTAGCCCGCCCTGCACCTGACAGGCGCAGCCTAGGTCCTAGTGCCTGCCCAGCACTGTCATAGACGACGGGTGCGCCTGGGTCCTAGTGCCCTGCTGCCTGCATGTCTTGACAGACACCTACGCATGTGCAGACCCATGCGTTGCGATGGTCCCTGACTTTGCCCCTCCCCCTATGGGCATCCTCCGGGTGCCCAACTGATCTCTCCTCCGTGGGTGGCTACAATGGAACTCCCGGATGAGTCTAGGGGCATGGACATTTTGGGCTGGTTCCCAAGAGTTCTCCTCTGGACCATAGCCTTTCCATTTGATCAAGAATTGGGTCTGGCCTCCCCTCCTTCGGCAATTTAGGATTGCTTCCACTTCAAATTCCTCTTGTTCCTCAATGGTGATGGCTTCAGGGGGTCTGGATTCTCGGTCCGGAAATGGATCTGGGACAACTGGTTTTAGCAGAGAGACGTGAAACACCAGGTGAAGAATGAGCTAGTATGCCACCTTATTAATCATGCGTTTGACGTGAAATGGCCCCAAAAATTTGGGTCCTAGTTTCTTTGAGGGACAAAACATCTTCAGATTTGTTGTTGCCAACCATACTTTATCCCCAGGTTGCAGCACCAGTTTTCCCCTTTGCTTCTTGTCAAAGGCCTTCTTATTGTCTTCCTGGGCCTTAGCCATAGCTTCCTGAAGTAATTTATTATTGCTTGAATAAAAACTGATAGTGTTTTGGGTGGCTGGGACTGCACTCTCGGCTACCAAATCAGTCAAGAAGGTGGGGTGAAACCCATAGTTTGCAAAAAACAGGGATTGTCCTGTGGCTGAATGATTCGCATTATTATACGCAAATTCCGCCAAAGGCAGGAGCGTCAGCCAATCGTCCTGTAGGAAGGACGTATAGCATCTTACATATTGTTCCAGGGTCTGATTGGTCCTTTCTGTCTGCCTATTGGTCTGAGCATGAAATGCAGAGGAGAGAGCCAATTTGATGCCAAGTGCCTTACATAAGGCCTTCCAGAATTTGGAGGTAAATTGGACTCCTCGGTCCGACACGATGTCTTCCGGGACCCCATGCAGCCTGACCACTTCTCGAACGAATATCTAAGCGGTCTCCAACGCCGATGGGGTGCTCTTCAGGGGAAAGAAATGGACCATTTTAGATAGGCGGTCGATAACCACGAAGATTGCAATATGGCCCTGGGGCGGAGGAAGCTCAACTATGAAGTCCATAGCAATCATTTGCCAAGAACGAACAGGTATGGGTAATGGGCGTAATAGCCCCCAGGCCTTGCTTCTAGGTGGTTTGTTCCTTTGACAGGTGGTACAAGACTTGACGTACCGTTCGCAGTCTCCGGCCATGTTAGGCCACCAAAAGGTGCGTCTAAGCAGCTCAAGGGTCTTTGCCAGTCCGAAGTGTCCTGCCATCAGGTGATCATGGCAATGCTCCAGGACCCGCGTCTTGACCTCTTCTGGCACCATGATCAACCCCTCTTTCCATATCAGTCCCCCTTTGTTCAGGAGTGGTACCCCCGGTGGGATGGGCATAGTCACCGATGCATCCTGTAGCTTAGAGCGCAGTTCTGTCTGGAGGGCCAGAAAGTTTCCGGATGAAAGGATGGTATCTGGTCTGGGTTCTTCCTTAGGGTCCTCAAACATGTGTGAGAGAGCATCAGGGTTTTTGTTCTTGGATCCTGGCCTATAGGTAATATGGAATGAGAATCGGGAGAAGAAGAGCGCCCAATCTCGCCTGGCGTGGTCGTAGGCGTTTTGCCGTCCTCAAATATTCCAGATTTTTATGGTCTGTAAAAATCAAAATCGGGTGGGTGGCTCCTTCTAGCAAATACCTCCATTCCTCCAAAGCGGTTTTGATAGCCAATAATTTTCGGTCACCAATGTCATAGTTTCGCTCGGCCGGGGTAAGTTTCCTTGAGGAGAATTCCACCGGGTGCAGAAGTTCCTTCGTGCCCTTCCTCTGGGACAGGATTGACCCTACTGCATTTTCAGATGCGTCTACTTCTAGTACATATGGTAGTGCCGTGTCTGGGTGGCCCAGAATGGGTGCCGTGGTAAACAAGCTTTTTAGGGACTCGAAGGCCGCCTGGGCCTCTGGCGTCCATTTGAAGCGGAATCCTTGTCACATGATCCCTATGAGTCTCTAGTGAGGGTGAAAATATCAAGATATCGTCAAGATACACAATGACAAAAATGTCAAGGTAGTCCCTGAATATGTCGTTAACAAAATGTTGGAAAGTGGCCGGGGCATTGCAGAGTCCAAAGGGCATAACCAGGTACTCGAAGTGGCCAAAACGAGTGCGAAATGCAGTCTTCCATTCGCCCCCCCCTCCCTTATGCGAACCAAATTATATGCCCCCCTTAGATCTAATTTAGTGAAGCAAGCTGCGGATTTTAAGCTTTAAAAAAGCTCTGGGACCAGAGGCAAAGGATAGCGATTTTTAATCGTCATCCTATTCAATTCACGGTAGTCAACACAGGGTCTTAGGGATTTATCCTTCTTTTCTACAAAGAAAATCCCTGCTCCTGCTGGTGAGGTGGAAGAGCAGATAAACCCTTTTTGAAGATTCTCATCTATGTATTCCTTGAGAACCCCCAATTCTATTTCAGACAGAGGGAAGATTCGGCCAAAAGGAATCTCGGAACCGGGCAAAAGATCGATTGGACAGTCGTATGGGCGGTGAGGAGGCAGGGTGTCGGCCCCGCGCTTGCTAAAGACATCTAGATAGCCATGGTAGGCCGCTGGAACGACTTGTCTTAAACTGGGGTCTTCCTCTGAGCACACGAGAATCTGGGGGGTTCTGGGGCCCGAAGCGTGACAGTGTTCCTGACAATATGTCGAGAGGAACCTTATTGACCCGGTTTCCCAGTTGATTTGGGGGTTGTAAGCCTGTAGCCATGGAAGCCCCAAAATCACTGGAAAAAGGGGTGACGCGAAGGCGTCAAAACGTAAGAGTTCCCGGTGTTGACCCGCTATGAAGGTAAGAATAGGGGGGGTTTCCTGGTCTACTAACCCTGATCTAATCCGGGAGCCATCAGCTAAAAATAAATTGAGACCCCATTTTCTGGGCTGTAGAGGAATCTCCTGCTGACGTGCAAAATCAAGATCCAAAAAACAACTGCATGCCCCTGAGTCAATTATAGCCGTCGTTTCCACGGTTCTTCCTGGGAGCTGAAAGAAGAGGGGTACCGCTAAGTAACTGGACTGACTCATATTCCCAATAGAACAAGAAGAAACTGAAGAAGTCGACCTACGTGCTTTCACGGGGCAGGACCGTACCATGTGCCCGGCTTCTCCACAATAGAGGCAGAGATTCCTGGATCGTCTTCGTTGACGCTCCTCGGGAGACAGGGTATGCCGAGCCAGCCCCAACTGCATGGGCTCCGGGGGGTCCACCGGAACAGATGATTGGTTGTCCGTGGGGGCAAGCTGACCTGCTCTTCTGACCGGGGCCCATGTAACTCCCTGACCCTGGCCAGACCTCTCAAACCTGCGTTTCCGCAACCTGCGATCGATTTGGATCGCCAGGGAGATTAGATCCTCCAGAGACTCTGGGAGGCCCACTCGGGCCAGTTCGTCTTTCAAGGCCTCTGAGAGTCCGACCCGAAATTGGTGATGCAGGGCAGAGTCATTTCAGCGCGTGTCTCCCATCCATCGCCTGAATTCGGAAGCGTATTCTTCCGCCGCCGGCGACCCTGTCGGAGTGAGTATCGAGCTGATTCAGCGGAAGCTGCCCACTGTGGGTCGTCAAAGGATGGCCATGGCTTCGAAAAAGTCGTTTACTGATTTCAAATGGGAATCATGGTTTTCCATCAATCGATGGGCCCAGTCCTGGGGTTTGTCTTGAAGCAGGGAGATTATGAACCCCACTTTAACCGACTCGGTCGTGAACGCGCGGGGCTGTAAGTCAAAATAAAGGAGACAGGAATTCCGGAAAGCCCTAAAACGCGTACGGTCTCCCCAGAATCGTTCTGGTAGAGGAACACAGGGTTCAGCCAGAGGGGGTGCAGGGGCAGCTCCCGTGGCGGGCCCAGGGGTTTCCTCAGAACCGGCGTCAGAGGTCGGGGCCTGGGAAGGGGCATCAGACGTGGTCAAGGTCTCAAAGCGATTCTCTAGGCAGGTGCATTTGTCTTGTAATGCTGTGACGGCCTGGGTCAGGGCCGATAAGTGCCTGCAAATGTCCTCCATGGGAGAAGGTCTCCCTCCAGACTCTGTCATGGCCGAATGGTACTGTAAGGGACCACCTGACAGCACCTCTAGCAACCCACTGGTCGGGCTTCCCCAGAGCACGGAGTCTAAGTTCCGGAGCACTTGTTCACCAGAGCCCCTGATGGTGGGGATGGACTTGGAGCGCTCCGAGACCAGGTCTCGACTACTGGACATACCCACCAGTGGTAGAGGAGTCAGCCAGGGGCTCCCGCAGGGTGAGAGCCTGATGTGAGGGGACCAGGGGGTCCTAGAGGGATGGATGGATGGAGGAGCGAAAGCTAAGTCAAACAAGCCGAGTTGGTAGCCGGGGGGGTTGGTGCGGTACAAAACAGTAGGCAAAGAATGGTCGGGTCACACTCCAGGTCAATAACAGGAGATCAGATCTAAAGGGGAACATCCAGGAGCGAAGTCAGGCAAGCCAGGGGGTCAGGATAGGAGAAGGCAGCAAGGTCAGACAGTCCGGATCAATAGTACTCACAACACAGGTATCAGATAACAGGAATCGCAGAAAGACCATTCGGCAACAAGTGTCTGTGCAGGGCTGGTTTAAGTAGCCCGCCCTGCACCTGACAGGTGCAGCCTAGGTCCTAGTGCCTGCCCAGCACTGTCATAGACGACATGTGCGCCTGGGTCCTAGTGCCCTGCTGGCTGCATGTCTTGACAGACACCTACGCATGTGCAGACCCATGCGTCGCGATGGTCCCTGACAGCCTTCCTCAGAGGGGAGGTCTGAACCCAACTACTCCTGCTTTTGAACCAACAGCCCAAAACTTTGTGCCTACGGTTCCAGGCATGATTGGAGCACCAAGTTTTCCCACTAGTGCAGTCCCAGATTTATCTGGACTAATGATTGTGGGCTTGAGGAGAGGAGATCGTGTTCGATGACCTCCATCAATGTTTACTTATGACACCTTGGGAAGACCCTGCTATGCTGTACAGAACTATGCTGTACAACCTCATGTTCTGATGGACATGATTACAGCCCATTCTAGGCTGGTTAGCATGATGCCTATTTGTTACTAACCATGTTTTCTTTGCAGTTAATCTCTGTAATAGATTGCTTCTAGGGAAGTGGTCTGCAGAAGGCGACAACGATGTTAACTTGCTATATTTTGTTGTTGTTTTATGTGTATATCCTTGCCGGGTCAGAAGGATTTTCAGCAGGTGGAGAATGTAGTGAAGTGATAATTTCTTTGCCCATTTTCCAGTGTATACTTCCATTATGCAGTGTTTGTTTTGCCCTTTTCCAATATGGCTGCTATGTTCTCTGTGCACTGAGGATGAGGTTATCAGGGAGAGACTTGTAAAAAAGAGGGAAGTGTGGATTTCCTGGGAGAGAGAGAACTCAGACTGTAAGTGTTGCAGCCTCCCCTCACTGAGACATGCAGAAAAGACTGTTAATGCTTTAATGTTCCTGTTTGGAAGATACTTTGTATTGGATGGTTCACGGAATGTTATTTCTTCAATACATGGACTTTCATATACACTGCTGTGTGGATTATTGTCTGTGGATGATACATTTCTCATTTGGGATTTCACTTGTTATCCACAAGCCCCAATTGAGTGGAGGCACTAGCGCTTGTTAGAGATCTTGTCCTGATCACACAGATTATAAGGACTCTGCTCCTAATTACTATACTGGTGGCGCCATCATACCCCAGTAGCCGCAAAGAGTGTACAAATAGCGCTACAAGTGAATGACAGAACTGTTGTCTGCTGTGATGAGAAGCAAAAAACATGTTCTCTGCTCATCATCTCAGCTACATAAACTGGTACACATAAGAGATAACTTGCAATTATCATGATCACGGCTCATCTCTCATAAACAGACACCTTTGTATATTACTGCATAGAAAGTGATGGGTTGACCTGGAAGTTCTTGAAATGAAAATATCAACTAAGATATGACAAAACGCATGCTTACAGAAACAATACTCTCTGAATGTCTATGTGTTGAACTCCCCCTAAAATAGAGAGAACAGGCATTTCATGCAAAAGCTATGCAAAATGAAAGACCCAATGGGAGGTGAGATCATGAGACCTACAGTCCCCACTGTAGCATGCAAAGCTCAGTCTTGTTAAAAAAAACCCCAAAAAAACAAGCATATATGGTTGGAAATAAAACATATACTAACTAAGAAAAAGAGATACATGGCAGAAAATAGTAAAGGACAGTAAAAAGAAATAAAACCTTGTGTTGGCAGCCCATGCCTAATTATTTGGTGCCTCAATGCAATCAATGGAATACTCCATATTAAAATGCTTACAATGTACTGCAACAGGTGTTTAGGAGGCCAGTTAAGTTATTTATTTAAATTATGTATAGACAGAATTCGTGGACTATGATGTTTTCTTTACCTGCCCATTTAAAAAAGTTCAAGAACACATCAGCCACTTATATAATGGCTGAGTTATCCTTAAAGGGGTAGTAAACTCCGCATTGTTGACATGTACTTACAAGTAGGCCTATAATAAAGCTAACTGTAGGTACAGTAAATATCTCCTAAATGTGCACCATTTAGGAGACATTTGCATGTGTAGCAGCTGGGGATGTCACCAGCGCATGCGCACTGTGCTCTCAATGAATGGCATGTCCATTGAGAAAGCTGTGCCTTGGCTGTGACTTCCACACACATGTGCGGGAGTGACATCATCATGGCTCGGCCATTTAAACATTTTCAGCCCATAAACCCATAAGGAAGACCAGGCGAAGATGGATTCTCTGTCAGCAGTGACAGCATGCCACGTGACTGGAGTGATCAGTTTTTAGGTAAGTCTGTCATAATGTGCTAGTATACTGTGCATTACCCTGCTGAGTGACCAGTTGTTATTTTTTTTACGCTGTTTACTACTGCTTTAAGTGGTTTTCCTTTAGATTTCATCCAGCTTAGCACAATCAAAATAACACCAGTTAACTCCTGACATACCTTCAGTGGTGCTATAGCATATAACCTTTTTCAATATAGTAATTTCACACACACACACAGGGGGGGGGATTATGGTGTGGGGTTGTTTTTCAGGGGTTGGGATTGGCCCCTTAGTTCAAATGAAGGGAACTCTTAAGGCATCAGCATACCAAGACGTTTTGGACAATTTCATGCTCCCAACTTTGTGGGAACAGTTTGGGGATGCTCCTTCCTGTTCCAACATGACTGCACACCAGTACACAAAGCAAGGTCCATAAAGACATGGATGAACGAGTTTAGGGTGGAGGAACTTGACTGGCCTGCACTTAACCCGACAGAACACCTTTAGGATGAATTAGAGTGGAAACTGTAAGCCAGGCCTTCTCGTCCAACATCAGTGCCTGACCTCACAAATACTTTTCTGGAAGAATGGTCAAACATTCCCATAGACACACTCCTAAACCTTGTGGACAACCTTCCCAGAAGAGTTGAAACTGTTATAGCTGCAACCCTATGGACTAAGACTGGGATGCCATTAAAGTTCATGTGCGTGTAAAGGCAGGTGTCCCAATACTTCTAGCAATATAGTGTGTGTGTATATGTATGTGTGTATGTATGTATGTATATATATATATATATATATATATATTGTGGGGGTTAGCTCAGGTGGGGGATCTCCTTCCCTGGGACAAAGGTTGACCGCACAGCAGGCTTTCGTCAAAATCTGACTGGATGTCAGTTTTATTAAAAAGGTTTGCAAGAACTATCAAAATAAACAAAACATCAAAATAAACCCTTGCCATCCAGGCACTAACTAAACAGCAGATGATTCCTCTCTCAGAGGTGAAGGGCTTCTCCCTGTCACCAAAACAAAGTAACAGCAAACCTTTTCTTGTAGGTATAGTCCATACACACAGCTCTCTCAGAATACCTCTCTGAGTCCCAGGCCACGAGCGACTCCTTGCTCCAGCCCTGCCCTTTTTATATCACCTGTTGGTGGACCTCAGTGGAGCCCAAACTCTGGTCCGGAACCACCTCTGCCATTGTGGCCCCGAAAACCCGGAGTGGACTTCACCTTACACCTCACAATATGATCTCATGCGAGGTGACACATATCGTCCATCCATCACTTTGCCGTTCATACTGTCACAATATATATATATATATATATACAGTGGGGATCAAACGTTTGGGCACCCCAGCTAAAAATTTGTATTAATGTGCATAAAGAAGCCAAGGAAAGATGGAAAAATCTCCAAAAGGCATCAAATTACAGATTAGACATTCTTATAATATGTCAACAAAAGTTAGATTTTATTTCCATCATTTACACTTTCAAAATAACAGAAAACAAAAAAATGGCATCTGCAAAAGTTTGGGCACCCTGCAGAGTTAATATCTTGTACTGCCCCCTTTGGCAAGTACCACAGCTTGTAAACGCTTTTTGTAGCCAGCCAAGAGTCTTTCAATTCTTGTTTAAGGTATCTTTGCCCATTCATCCTTACAAAAGTCTTCCAGTTCTTTGAGATTTCTGGGCTGTCTGTCACGCACTGCTCTTTTAAGGTCTATCCATAGATTTTCAATTATGTTGAGGTCAGGAGATTGTGAAGGCCATGGCAAAACCTTCAGTTTACGCCTCTTGATGTAATCCCCCGTGGATTTCGAGGTGTTTTTAGGATCATTATCCATTTGTAGAAGCCATCCTCTCTTTAACTTCAGCTTTTTCACAGATGGCATCAAGTTACCATCCAAAATTTGCTGAAATTTTATTGAATCCATTTTTCCTTCTACTCGTGAGATGTTCCCTGTGCCACTGGCTGCAACACAGCCCCAAAGCATGATTGATCCAACCCCATGCTTAACAGTTGGACAGAGGTTCTTTTCATTAAATTCTGTGCCCCTTCTTCTCCAAACGTACCTTTGCTCATTCCGGCCAAAAAGTTCAATTTTAACCTCATCGGTCCACAGAACTTGTTTCCAAAATGCATCAGGCTTGTCTATGTTCATTTGCAAAGTTCAAACGATGATTTTTTCTGGTGAGGATGTAGAAGAGGTTTTCTTCTGATGACTCTTCCATGAAGACCATATTTGTACAAGTATCTCTTTATAGTGGAATAGTGTACCACAACTCCAGTGTCTGCCAGATCTTTCTGGAGGGATCGTGCAGTCAAACGTGGGTTTTGAATTGTTTTTCTCACAATCCTGCGAGCTGTTCTGTCTGATATTTTTCTTGGTCTTCCAGATCTTGCTTTAACTTCCACTGTTCCTGGTGACTGCCATTTCTTAATTACATTCCGAACAGAGGATATTGACATCTGAAAACGCTTTGCTATCTTCTTATAGCCTTCTCCAGCTTTGTGAGCGTCAACTATTTTCAGTTTCAGTTTTCTAGACAACTGCTTAGAAGAACCCATGGTGCTGATTGTTGGGGCAAGGTCAGATGAGTCTGGGCATTTAAAACCTTTGAGATTGACATCACCTGGTCTTCCCAGACGATGATTGAGAACAATCCATGACACTGGCGGGTCTCAGCTTTGCAAAGGGGGCAGTGCATGCTATAAATTCTGCAGGGTGCCCAAACTTTTGCAGACGCCATTTTTTTGTTTTCTGTTATTCTGAAAGTGTAAATGATGGAAATAAAATCTAACTTTTGTTGACATATTATAAGAATGTCTAATCTGTAATTTGATGTTTTTTTTCGAGATTTTTCCATCTTTCCTTGGCTTCTTTATGCACATTAATACAAATTTTTAGCTGGGGTGCCCAAACTTTCAATCCCCACTGTATATATATATATATATACATACACACACAAATTAAAGGTACATTGTGAAAACACATCAGATCTCAATGGGGAAAAATATCATGCTGGATATCGATACTGATATGGACTGGGTAATATATTAAGAATTTAAGGATGCCCCATCGTTTGATCGAAATAAAAATTATCAAGCTACAGAGGACTGAATTCAAAGACACCCCGAAAATCAAAGTGAAAAAATTATGCAGCAGGTTAGTCCATTTTGCTGAAATTTCATTGTAGCAACTCAAAATGGAACGCGGTAGTTTGTATGGCTCCCATGTGCTTGTATGCATGCCTGACAATGTCGGGGCATGCTCCTAATGAGAGGATGCTGTCCTGGGGTTACAGGCAGCATAATGTTCTCCACGACTTCTCCAGACCCCTTCAAGTCTATCACATGTAATTAGGGTGAACCTGTTCTCATCTGTGAAAAGCACAGGGTGCCAGTGGAGGACCTGCCAATTCTGGTGTTCATTGGCAAATGCCAATTATGCTCTATGGTGCCGGGCAGTGAGCACAGGGCCCACTAGAAGAGGTTGGGCCCTCAGGCCACCCTCATGAAGTCTATTTCTGATTGTTTGGTCAGAGACATTCACAACAGTGCACTGCTGGAGGTCATTTTGTAGGGCTCTGGCAGTGCTCGTCCTGTTCCTCCTTGCACAAAGGAGCAGATACTGGTCCTGTGATGGGTTAAGGACCTTTTACAGCCCTGTCCAGCTCTCCTAGAGTAACTGCTTGTCTCCTGGACTCTCCTCCATGCTCTTGAGACTGAGCTGGAAGACACAGCAAACCTGGAAAAGGCACGTATTGTTTTGCCATCCTGGACAGCCTATGCAACCTCTGTAGGGTCCAGGTACCACCTCATGCTACCAGTAGTGACACGGACCCTAGCCAAATGCAAAACTAGTGAAAACCAGTCAGAAAAGATGAGTAGGGAAAAAAAGTCAGTGGCCTCCACCTGTAGTCATTCCTGTTTTGGGGGGTTGTCTCATTGTTGCCCATTTAGTGTACCTGTTGTTAATTTCATTAACACCAAAGCAGCTGAAACTGATTAACAAGCCCCTCTGCTACTTAACTGACCAGATCAATATCCCAGGAGTTTAATTGGCTTGATATATATATAATTTTTTTTATTTTCTATCCAAATTTATGAATTGATTTTTACTTTTAGTCCATGTTGATTGTCTTTTCATTTTACATGAAGAGCCAAAGGAAACCAAGAGCAAATAGGTCAATATAATTCTGACTTTTAACTTACGAGTTTAAAATTCTCATTCCTAAAATCTTGCTTTATAACCCCAGATTTTGTGCCGACACAAAATTCTGAGTGGTTGTAAAGTCTTATAGGCAAGGGAAGCTATCTTTACAGCTGAATACTTGTACCTGTTCCACCAATATATATAGAATACTTAAAGGCCCATTCACATTTCACTTTTTGTCATTGAGGTGTATTGAAGCACTCTTTGTTAGGCACCCCACTAAAATGTTATTGTCTGTAATAAATATCAAATCATGAAAAAATAGGAAGCTTTTTTTTTTTTTTTGCGGTGTACAGCTTTGCACTGCACAGTACTGCAGCTGCACTCTAGGCATGCATTAGGATGGCAAAATGAATGTTGCAGCAACCACATGCATGTTTTATCTCTTATTACCACAGCATTGAAAGATGAATGAACATCTCTCTGGTTAACAAACTTTAAATTCACATTTAAAACTGGAAAGTGCAAAATCTTTTCTAGGTTTTTTTGTCAAAGCTTAACCACTTGAGCTCTGGAAGGTTTTACCCCCTTTATGACTAGGCAATTTAGCACAATGCTATGTTAACTGGTAATTGTGTAGTCATGCAATACTGTACCCAAATTAAATTTATATAATTTTTTTTCACACAAATATAACTTTCTTTGGGTGGTATTTATTCACCAATTTTTTTGAGGAAAAAGACAGAAAATGTGGGAAAAAACTATATTTTTTACTTTCTGCTATAAAACATATCCAATAAAAAAATCTAATTTCCTTAAAAATGTATGCCAAAATGTTTTCTGCTACATGTTTTTGGTAAAAAAAAATCCCAATAAGTGTATATTGATTGACAGCTGCATCAAATTTTGCACTCTCCAGTTTTTAGTAAATGTTCACCACCCTGAATTTGCATGATCAATGCACCATGTCTACATTTACAGGTTGAAATATGACGGCACGGTAAACACCTGCATGTTTGTTTTACAAAATTAACTTTCATTTAGTTTAGTGAATGAGGTGGAGAAAAAAGATCATTTAGCAAAATATAATCAATCATGTGGTTTGCTTAGCTTAACAAATGAAGCAGTGTTGGCTTCACTCATCCAATAATGAGTAGGCAAAAAAATGTTTTTTTGGATTGGATATTGGATATTTCTTGATAAATAAATGTTCACCTAGCTTCATCTCATTCACATTGCTTAGTGAAAATTAAACTTAAAAGTGAATAAGTTCTACTCCTTCAATACATCAACTGATGCTGCTTCTTTTACAATTTAATTATGTTTATTGCATTATATCTAACAATTTTGTTAAACATAGTATTCTTTCTTTTTTATCTACAGATTCTGAATAGCTAATTCATACTTTGAATCCTGGCGCTGCAAAAAATTATCACAGAATTGTATTTTTATTTATTCCTATTTTATCAAATCTTGAGTTCTCCAGTAGTTATACTATGTTCACTTCTTGAGTTCCCCAGTAGTTATACTATGTTCACTTCTTGACCTGCCGTGTTCTATTACATGCATATTCTATTGCTTTTTCTTTGTATTTGATGTTTCAACAGCTATATTATGATTTCACAGTGCATGCTTTTGTCATAATAATGGAAGGACAGTATCCTTCAGTATTTTAATACTCTCTACATTCCCATTTCCAAGTGTTTAATATACTGAAGTAATGATTTTGGAATTGTTTCTACTATTTGTCTTTCTCAGGCTGCTACCTTATGCTCACGCTCTGTCCACAGCTCATTACACTTCTGTTGTACATTCTTTCTATCATAATTTCCAAGTTATACAGTTAAAGCTTTTTGAAGTTACAGCTTTATCTTAAGTCTGTGTGCAAGCATATCCTGCTCAATTCAGGTTGATGCTGCTACATGGAATATTATGGAATAGTGGTGTACATGGAGAAGACAACTCTCTGGTTAACAAACTGAACTGTGAAAACACCTTCAGATATGAATACAGAAAGAAGAATTTTATGTAAAATGAACATTAGAATAGTGATGACTACTAGTTTAGATGTTTGGAAATGAAACATAATTTAGTTGGAATACCAAATATAAAATCTACTAAAGCCTGCAGTATAACAATTGCCACTGTGAAATTTAAACGTGTAGTGCAGCTAGTGTGCAGACATAATACACATATCTGGTTGGTATGGGAAACTGCTCACTGCTGCCTTTTGTACCATGCTATTATAAAAACCATTCTATATAGACATTTCTACAGTATAATTGAAAACCATTAATTCTTTCAGATGTCATTAAAACATTAGGGTATAACTGATTTCTGTCCTTTTTACAGAGAAGTAATGAGAGAAAGATAGGAAAAGACATAGAGAGCAAAGGAAATAAAGAGATAGGGAAGGAAAAGGGGATGCTGAAAAAAAAGAGAGGAAGGAAAAGACAGAGAGGGAGAGAAAGAAAGTGAGATAGAGAAACAAAAGAAATGGAGAAAGATAAAGAAAAAGGGCAAAAGAGAGGGAGGGAAAGGAAAAGAAAGTGAGAAAAAGGGAAACGAAAAGCAAAAGAAAGCAAGAGAAGAAAGAGAAAAAAAAGAAAGGAAAAGAGATAAAAAGGGAAAAGAAAAAGAAAAAACTCTTAAGTGTCTATTTTTCCCTAAAGGATGAACTTGATATTGAAACCAGTGATGTATGAAACACACATGGGGCATAGAGAGAGGTTATGAAACACAGACATGGCATAATGAAAATTGGTAAAGAAGAAAGACAGACAGGATGAAGGGTTGAAAAAAAGAAAAAAAAAAAAAAAGAAAATGTGGATTAAATCCGTACCTTGGTTGCTTAACGTCAGATGTGCTGGAACTTCGGATTTTGGGAATGGGAATAAAATCAGAACAGAGTGGTAGTGGGGAAGGGGATAGAGGAAGAAAGAAAGAAAAAACGAATAAACGACAAGTTTAGAGAAACGTCACAAAAAAGAAATTAAAAAATATAAAAAAAACCTTTTTTTTTCTAAAAATGCCACAATTTAAAAGTTCAGGTTTTATGAGATAAGTCTCTTTTTTAATTTGTGACAGGCATCTCGCCCCATTTATGGGAAATATGGGGAAGTATAAAAGGAAAAATATAGAAAGGGCTACAGGGAAAAGGAGGGGGAGATGCCAAAAATAAGAATAATAATTTGAAGAAGAAAAGAAAAACAAAACAAAAACAGAGAGATATGGTACTTTGGTTTTGGTTTCATTGAAGAAAGAAAAAGCATTTGGAAAAGGGGAGATGGGGAAAGACAAAACCAAAAAAAATAAACAAATTACAGAAAAATACAAAGATATAGAAAACTAAGCAAGAAAAATTAGAGAAAAAAATAAAACAAAAAATAGAGCCAAATGCTTTTTCTTTATATATATTCATATATATACAATAGGATGGAAACACACATAGAAAATATACAACGCAAGGCAAAGGAAGCCAACTGTTGTATGCAAAAATGTAACAACTACAGTAATGATACATTTTTATGTATTGTTTAAGCAATAACTACTTATGTAAAAATAAATTCTGACATTTGGTTATTTCAAAACTATACAGCACATAACCACAATATAACATAAAAAAAAAAAATAGAAAAGAAAATCAGGTACAGCTTTATAGAGGTTAGAACATCAAAAGTAGTGTTTGGTAGGAACATTTTGCTTTCTCCCAGTAAAAAAATTATAGTCATATCAACTCAATAGCAAACTTTTAATTAGACATATTAGTATTATTTAAAATAATTATTTTAGGAAGTATACAGTATTTTCATTAAATATATACAATGAACTTGATTATATATCAGCACAAACTATAGCTCTATCATTTTTTGACTATGCTGTACCATAAATATACAATATATACATTTTTAATAATATCAACAAACATTATTCTGCAAATAAATATACCAGATTTAATGTTTGTGAAGGTGAATAACTTGAAGTAATTAGTCACAATTAACTGCACTTATTTTTGATGTTGAAAATGTTTTGTAATTTATCCAAGCCACTTCTTCAGGTCCAATGAATGTCAGGAAGATACCCTGCATTTATATCCACACCTTTGATCATCTGTCTTTCAAATGTAATTCCAGTTTAACATCTCTACTCTAGCGATTTGCTAACAATTTATAACTTTAGCCATGTAAACAAACACCTATGTAGGATTCCTGACACCAAAAAAGGGATTATGTAACTAGAATAGGGTGCTTTCACAACTCCCATTATGTTCTTGGACTATCAACATATATACATTCCATAGTGACTGGATTAAGGTATTTTACGGTATGAACATGCAGGGTTATCTTCCTGAAACTGATTGGAACTGAGGAAGTGGCTTGGAAAAGCTGCAAAATGTCTTCAACATTACAGAACAAGTCAGTTGAACGTGACTAACTACTACTATTTATACCATAATTAATAAACATCTGTAGGATTCTATACTTAAATAAGCATTGCAATAACCTTTCTTTGTTGAACCTAATACTTGCATGCAAGAAAAGAGGAAATACTGCTAAAGCAGTGCCAACAATGGTCTGCAAAGCACAAGTACACACTTTTCAAATTACTTTTCACAAAGAACAATGCCTAGGCTTTTCTTTCCATGTTTTTGTACATATTTTACACCACATCAAGGTCCTCCTATATACATATCTTTACAAGAGTACATTATGCTTCCTTCTTGATTATGTGATGTGTACACCTAAAATGTACCTGACACAAGCCTGACGCAGCACCTGTTACTTTCGTAACTATACAGTATTTGGGGCACTAAAGAAAAAAAAAATTACACTTACACGTGATAATAAAGTTTACTATTCATTCTGCTGGAAACCACCATTTTTGACTCATGGGGGTTGATTTACTAAAGGTAAATATACTATGCACTGCAAGTGCAGTTGCTCCAGAGCTTAGTAAATGGGGTACAGCTTCACTTTTCATTTACCGAATCACATGCAAGGAAAAAAGAAAAAAAAAGCATTTTTGCTTGCACATGATTGGATGATAGAAATTAACAGAGCTTCCCCTCAGATCTAGAGCAACTGCACTTGCAGTGCACAGACTATATGCCTTTAGTAAATCCACCCCATACAGTCTGAACTAGTTCCAAAACCAATACTCATCTTGCAATGATGGTGTACAGGTGCTTCGAAACTTGAATTTGCAAACGGTATGAGTTAGATAGTGGCAGCCACTATCAGAAAGGCTCAAACGTGAGAATAGGTGCACTGTACTGAGAAAAGCACTACGGTCTGTTCCACACAGGCTTCTGCTTGTATAAACAAGCAGGAGCAGTGTGAAAAACAAGCTTGGACAGAGCTTTCTGCAAGCTTTGAAGCTTTTAAAGTACCATTCAACTCCAGTTTGTAAATGCCAAACAAGATCATAAGGGGAGTGCTGAATGCCACTTTAAGCAATCTGCTTGCAGGCTTTAGCACTTCTTGAAGCTTAGTAAAAGCCTGCTAGTAGCTTGCTTAAAGTGGCAATCAGCAGTCTCATTAAAATCTGTGTTCAACATTTCAAACTGGAGTTGAATGGTACTTTTAAAAGCTTCAATAAAGCTTGCTGAAAGCTCTGCAAATTCTTTGTCAAAGCTTGCTCTTCACACTGCTCTTCTAAAAGCTGAATCATCTGTGAAAGAGGCCAAAGGTACAGTATTTGTCAGTCAGCATAAGTGCCAGGGGTTAGAGGCACAGAAAGCCTGTAGGTTTTATATTGATACTCAAATATGATTGAATGTCAGCTGTTACTGACTGATTATAAAAAAAATGGTAATTTTTAAGTGAAAAGCATATTGGTTAGCACATATTATAGGTTGTACATACTTGCACATTAGGGCAAGGGCTCCTGGCTGCCTCAAAACTAAATTTCCACTTAAAATGTAAAGATTTACAAACTGGCCACTAGAACTGGAGTAAATTTGCTTTTACCATGACTATGCCTAACTTTTTAAAGTGCATCAAAAGTCACTTTTTTTTTAAATTTTGGATAGAGTGGAGAAGGTTAGAGCTAATGACTATTGTCACTGGAATGAAAAGTAAAAAGAAACAACAACCACCACCTTTTTTTTTTCTTTTGCTAGAGATCTAGTTTGACCACAAAAGTCCCAGAGCCTTTCACCCTCTCTACACTGAGCATTTATTTTTCTTCATTGAAGAGATATAGCATGGTTCTGCATCATATAACCTGTAGCCAGGGGCATAAGTTGAAATCATATTGCCCCATAGCAAAATGTTATAGGGTCTCCTCACCAAGCAGAAAGGAACAAGAAAAGGCATTGATGACCTTGTTTCCACCTTACTTTGGTGGTCAGTAGAATTACATTTTACAGTTTTGGACAGTGGGTAGAGGAATAGCTCCTTATGATGGTGGTCAGTGTAAGATGTATACTTTGTAGTAATATACAGTGTATATATATATATATACATATATATACAGTCATGGCCGAAATTGTTGGCACCCTTGATATTTTTCCTGAAAATCAAGTATTTCACACAAAAAAGGTATTGCATTAACACATGTTTTGCTATACACATGTTTATTCCCTTTGTATGTATTGGAACAAATATAAAACAGAGGCAGAAAAGCAAATATGACATAATGTCACACAAAACCCCAAAAATGGGCTGGACAAAAGTATTGGCACCCTTAACTTAATATTTGGTTGCACACCCTTTGGAAAACATAACTGAAATCAGTCGCTTCCTATAACCATCAATAAGCTTCTGACACCTCTCACCCGGAATTTTGGACCACTCTTCCTTTGCAAACAGCTCCAGGTCTCTCTTATTGGAAGGACACCTTTTCCCAACAGCAATTTTAAGATCTCTCCACAGGTGTTCAATGGGATTTAGATCTGGGCTCATTGCTGGCCACTTCAGAACTCTCCAGCGCTTCTTTGCCATCCATTTCTGAGTGCTTTTTGACGTATGTTTGGGGTCATTGTCCTGCTGGAAGACCCAGGATCTTGGACGCAAACCCAGCTTTCTGACACTGGGCCCTACAGTGCGACCCAAAATCCTTTGGTAATCCTCAGATTTCATGATGCCTTGCACACAGTCAAGGCACCCAGTGCCAGAGGCAGCAAAACAACCCCAAAACATCATTGAACCTCCACCATATTTTACCGTAGGTACTGTGTTTTGTTCTTTGTAGGCCTCATTCCGTTTTCGGTAAACAGTAGAATGATGTGCTTTACCGAAAAGCTCTATCTTGGTCTCATCTGTCCACAAGACGTTTTCCCAGAAGGCTTTTGGCTTACTCAAGTACATTTTGGCAAACTGTAGTCTTGCTTTTTTATGTCTCTGTGTCAGCAGTGGGGTCCTCCTGGGTCTCCTGCCATAGCGTTTCATTTCATTTAAATGTCGACGGATAGTTCGCGCTGACACTGATGCTCCCTGAGCCTGCAGGACAGCTTGAATGTCTTTGGAACATGTTTGGGGCTGCTTATCCACCATCCGGACTATTCTGCGTTGCAATCTTTCATCAATTTTCCTCATCCGTCCACGACCAGGGAGATTAGCTACAGTGCCATGGGTTGCAAACTTCTTGATAATGTTGCGCACTGTGGACAAAGGCAAATCTAGTTCTCTGGAGATGGACTTGTAACCTTGAGATTGTTGATATTTTGCCACAATTTTGGTTCTCAGGTCCTCAGACAGTTCTCGTCTCCTCTTTCTGTTGTCCATGCTTAGTGTGGCACAGACAGACACACAATGCAAAGGTTAAGTGAACGTCTCTCCTTTTTATCTGCTTTCAGGTGTGATTTCTATATTGCCCACACCTGTTACTTGCCCCAGGTGAGTTTACAGGAGCATCACATGCTTGTAACATTCTTATTTATCCGCAGTTGTGAAAGGGTGCCAATACTTTTGTCCAGCCCATTTTTGGAGGTTTGTGTGACATTATGTCGAATTTGCTTTCTTTCCTCCCTTTTTTTGTTTTGTCCCAATACACACAAAGGGAATAAACATGTGTATAGCAAAACATGTGTTAATGCAATACGTTTCGTGAGAAATACATGATTTCCTGGAGAAATATCAAGGGTGCCAACAATTTCGGCCATGACTGTATATATATATATATATATATGTGTGTGTGTCTGTGTGTCTGTGTGTGCTCCGTTTACATATTAATAGGGAGATCTTTCAGACTAGAGCTAGCAGATTCTTCCTCTGCTAATTCAATTTCAAAGGGGTTTATGTTCTTGTTTATGGCAAATAGCATTTCAAAGGGGTAAATTGTTTACCTATTTAAGGGTGATAAGCTGTTAATGCACTTTAGCCATAAACCATACAAGAAGTATTCAGTGATGGAAATTAGACTTGAAGGGGTCTTAACTATTCAAGGGGTACTTGTTTGTGGTACATGGCATTTCAAATGTTAACTTGTTTACAATAATGTGCTTGCAGTAATGTGCTAGGCACATATTATAGATAAGACATACAATATATGCTGGATGGGTGGACTGTCTATACAGTATGCTTGGTAATGTATGACAGGTAACCTGGGAACTCTCAAGGCTTCTGATCATTGTATCAATTTTATAAGTACCCTGTTGTCAACTGCTGAGGGATCCAATAAATGCTAATCTCTCAAGAAGAAGAAAGTTGCTGCAGAGATTCATTTGGATCGGAGGAGTTTGCGTTTTATACCTGTTGGCACACCCGTTATCACAAAATAACACTAATAATTACAATAATAATTAGTAATCATCATCCATATTTACAGCAGTCAGCTGGAGGAAGAATCCCCTATTACAGGGGAGCTCCTGGTTTATTTGAACACAATTCAAGCCAAATTTTGCTTGCTCGGGTGTCCATCTGAATGCTGGGCTTTTAGTCTGTTCAACAGGAGTAATGAGCCTTTATCCTGCTATTGTATATGACAGCTTATTTCTTCTGCTGTCAATGGTTGTTAAGGAAGTCACCTCACCTAAACCCATTCACTTGCTGGCTGGGAATCCCCAGCCATGTAAGTAAAGCAGCTGGGGATTCCACAAAACAACAGTTTGATGCTTCTCCCATAATTCAATCCAGGCTTTTCAGGTCTAGTATACATTTTTAGGGGCACCCCACACAAAAATAATTAATTGTGGGGTCCCTCTGAAATTCTATACCAAACCCTATGGGTCTGACATGGATTCTAAGGCACAATGGTTGACAATACTTGTAATTGACATTACTTATAGATTGCCGTAAATGAAAGATAAGGCTGTGTGGGTGGAGCTCCGCTATTTTCAAAATATGACAGCAGGTGCTGGGAGCATGTTATAAATAATACTTGAATTATGGGTGTAACATGTAACATGCTCTGAAAGGTGAACATATCCTCTAAGGAGCGTAATGGTAAGTGGAAAGAAAAATTCTCCTTATGTAAAATAGAGTGTACAGCTTTTTATTTAAATCTTCTTCAGAAAAGATAGTGAACACCACCCTGTTCACCTTAACAGATGAAGATTTAAATGAAAAGAAGTGCATTTGGTCACAGATTTTTTTATTTCTTATTATTTAACAAACTGTGGCTGTAACCAAGGGGGGGTAGGGTTTACATGTGCCCCGGGTGCCAATTTAAGAGGGGCACCACCGGCCCAGGACCCAAATTGAGAGGCCTGCAGTGATGTCATTAATGCTGACACTAGCAGGGTTTTGGGAGGGTGGATCAGGCTGGACTGTCACTGACCTGAGCTGCATTCAAAAGAAGCCGAGCCCGCACTGCTGTTGATTGCAAGGGGGAGCTTGGATCCGGACCCTGATCAGGGATTCAACCTAGTGTGAGCCTGCATTGTCTGCCACTGATGGCAGGGGTAGCCAGGATCTGGACCTGACCTGGAGATTCAGCCTAACCTGGCTGCTTGGTGTGAGCCCACACTGTCTGCCGCTGACTGAAGGGGAGCCGCTGCCTTGAAGAGACTAGGTCAGAACCCCGGGGGAGTCTGAGTCAGCCTTGATGAATGGATACGAGAGAAAGGGGATCCACTGCCCAGGGAGGTCAGCTCTTTTGGAATTCAGCGCTTATGATCCACAGCCTAGGGGGAATCATCTGGTGGTCAACTCTATAGAAATCTGGAATCTAAAAGTCAGGATTGGTGTGGAATTACTGAATGTGAATCTGACTGTTAGTGATCCTGTTCCTGGCTGGTATCTAAATCCCAGGTTATTGCTGTTACTGTATATTATTGGAGAATGTATGTTCTATAGTGGGGTATCAGATCTCCAGTCTGTCTGAACCAAAGGACATTATATAGGTGATATATAATGTCACAACATAAGCCTGAATGCTCTGTTAGCCAAAGACTGGGTTGGTTTTCTCCCCAGCTATGCTCCTGTTACTAGATGACAGAAAAGGATTTGACTCTGTGTCATGGGAATGTCTTTTTCTATGGTTTAGATTGTTGGTAATTTGGGCACAGACTAATTACCTAAATACAGGTCTTATACTCTAGCTTTACAAATCACAGTGGTTAGCAACAAATTTTCTTATAGTCAGGGGCACAGGGTTGCCCATTATCTATTATCTTGTGTGTGATGGCTGTGGAACCATTATATCCCCTAATCAGAACAAATATTATTATTATTATACAGTATTTATATAGCGCCAAAAAGGTTTGCTCAGTGCTGTACATTATAGTGGGGGACAGAACATGAGACAATACAGCAACAAACAATACACGAGGGGTTCAAGGGCTCTGCTCTTTCGAGCTTACAATCTAGGAGGGAGCGGATAGTGGCACAGGAGGAAGTGGCTGTGGGGGATGGAGTGGTAGGAGGAGTGGAGGAGAACGGCAGTTAGGTGAGGGCGGGGTAGGCATTCCTGAAGAGATGTGTTTTCAGGGTGCGCCTAAAGGTGACAGTCTGATGGATTGGGGTAGTGAGTTCCAGAGGATGGGGGAAGTCCTGGAGAAGTCCTGCAGTCGGGCGTGGGAGGTGGAGACCAAATATCATAGCAAACGCACTCTGTTTGCAGAGGATAAATTCTAAATCCTGTCATCTCAATCGCTAACCTCTTTCTCACCCTTTAGAAATTTGGTGCAAAGTCTGGGTTCAGCAACAATGAAAGTAATTCAAAGGAACTGAACTCAGCAGTGTCATATACTCATTATGAATACCCTTTTCCCCTTTTTTATAAGTGATCACTTCCCCTCTGTTCCCAGCTGCATGAGGATCTTAGAGTGCTGGGGGAGGAGAAGCAGCAGCACACTGATCTTCCCAGTGAATGGCGCTGCAGGGGTCATGTCAGCACATCTGATCATTGGAGCAGAGAAGGCTGAGTTCTCAGCACAGCCAGAAAACTAACTTTGCTGTGCTTTTCTAGTGTGGTCAGTTTTAATAGGAAAGCAGAGTGATTGGAAGGAACACCTGGTACTAAGGAAGCAATACAAAGAGAACAGGATACTTTTTCATACAAGTACTTGGTGCAGCAAGCACATATCAAGAAAATAAAGTATTGGGTTGATGTATTCTTTAACTTTTTCAACATATTTGAATGGGCAAACATCAGATCTTCATTCAAACAGTGCCCACAGAAGGTGACATACTTCATGATGAGACATACAATTGGCATGCTGAATTTTTTCTCATAACCTAAATTAACACAAATTCAAATTTTTAAGTATACCCCTACATATTCAACCACTTAAAATCCATGAACTTAAAATCAGGTGTTCCAGATTAGTTGCCAATAATTAGAACCTCCTTAAGCCAGCCATAGATTAATCGAATCTCAGCCAGTTCAGCAGGGACAAACCATCTATGGGTAGACTCATCCTGAGGTAGATCCCTCTATTGACTTCAGTACAATCAGCCTGTCCAATTTTTTACATGTGATTACTGTCAGCAGCTTTAGCTGTCAACAGTAATCAAATTCTGTTGGCAGGGAAGGCTCCCCTGTGGTTGCAGGAAAGAAAATGGTATCATCTATGGCTTGCGTTAGGGAGTATATAGGTGGAACATGTTTTAATTAAACCTCAGATATCCAGAATCTGGTTTTCTCTTTGCTATTGACGTGTATGGGGTCATCTTGCCAAGATCAAAAGAGCTCTGTAAGAAAAGTTGTGAATGCCTATGATTTTAAAAAGTTGCTAAATTATTTGGAAATGATCATTCCACTAAAAGTTAAATAATCATAAGTGGCATAGATTTCCAGCTGCTAATTTGCCAAGTACTGGCCACAGTGACGAAGCTAGACATTCTTTCACCCAGAGCAAAGACTCAGTTTGGCGCACCCAACTGGTTTGGTTCTCTGTCCACACACCCCCAGCCCCCTGCCCAGAGAGAGAAGTTCAAATGTAATAAATAAATACATAATAGGATGTAATAATAATATATAAGTCATTTTACAGTTTAGGTTATAGTGACTTGCCTTCACAATCACTGTGTAGGTGAGGTTTGAAAGAGGAGATTTCAAGACAGGTACAGATTAGGAGGGGTGTCGCTGGGAAAGAAGAAGTGAATTAAGTAATTTATTACACTATAGGATTGCAAAAGACCTGGGACACCTTTGAGGGCCACAAAGAGAGTAGGAATGGGGCACGCTTAGCATGTCACAGTAAACAGTAAGTGTGGCCAAATTCTGTTAACAGTGGGAGGAGCCTAAAGGGGCATGGTTAAATAAAACAAAAGCATACTTGTACCCATAAAATATGCTTAAATTAATAAAACAAATGTCACTGTACAAATATGAGCTTATCCTACCTTAAAAGTGCACAGTGACAGTAAGGCAGTGGACGAAGTATGGACAGTGTCTGTAGGGCAAAGGTTGGTTTCAATAGCGTAGTGGACGATGTCAGTACAGCAGCAGATGGTGTCGGTAGGGCAGTGGACGGTGTCAGTAGGGCAGTGGATAGTGTCAGTAGTTTTTTATGTTCATTTAATTGTTTTATGATTTTTAAAAATTTTATTTTTTTTCTATTTTTTTTAACAGACATGTTGGGGAGCTTTGGTGAAATATCAAAGATCTAAACAGACCCCTTATGTATCACATTTAATACAGAGAAAGGGACTGAGGCTTCCTGTTCATTCACAAACTGAAGCATATTAAATACAATTTACTGTATTTCATTTATGAATTGACACAGTGAGTACTGTATGGTACTGTGTTCATTCATAAAAGAAAGGGGCCATGAGCTCCCAGTCAGGCCAGTTACTGGAGCTTGCTGGAACTCATTTCGGCGCTGGGCTGCAGGATTCAGCACAGATTCGCAGAGATGCCTGGATTTACAGTAAATCAAATTTCGGGAAGGTCCTGGTGAAAACCTAGACAGGAGGCAACCCTAGCGGCAGCACCCCTCTCAATGTGATACCTGAAGCACATGCGGGGGGGGGGGGTGTGGGGGCAGGTACAAGGAAAAAACTAGTAGAACTCTGCCCCCCCCAACACACACACACACACCCATATACACTCAAAGAGATCACTGTTTTTGTTTTTAAGATTTGTTCAATTCAACTTTTGGTGAAGAGGTTTCCTGATTTAAGAGAGAACAGAGAGATTGATGGATGGCAGGGAGGCCAATCTGTAAAGAGGTTGTTGGCTTTCTGCTGTTTGAAATGCTCAAGGTCTGAGAACAGGCAGGTCAAGTTGTAGGCTTGGGTATGTGTTTAGAATTGCTAGTAAGTGTGCTGTCAGTGTCTTTATGTGAAAAGGTTTTGTACCCCCCCCCAAATAGTGATTTACTGTAGATAGAATGTTAGACCATTTTAACCGCTTCCCAACTGCCCTATAGCAGATATACTGCTACAGGGCGGCATGGGTGCACAAATTCATGTGATTTTGCATTTCCGGGTAGGGAGTACGCACAAACACCCCAATTTCAGCCATTGTTTGATGGGAGAGAACATCTGTGGGTAGTTAGAGAAATAAAAAACTTAAAGAGAGGGAACTAAACAAATTCCCAAAAACAGGAGTGTTCCCTTGCACCAAGAAAAAACAAAACCGTCACTGATACCAGCAGAGAGATTGATCAGTAAAGCTACACATTTGGAGAGATTTACCCCTAGTCCTGTAAGGTCTTGAAAAATCTGCAGAGTGGCAATAAGGTTCGGGAGTGAGACCAATGGCTCAGTCAAGAACATCAGAATGTCATCTGCATACATACTTATTTTATACTGATAATCTCCTTTAAGATAAACTTTGATATTCAGGTCTAGTTTAATAGATCTCGCTAATGGCTCTATAGGCAGAGCAAATAAAAGGGGCATGAGAGGACACCCCTGTCTCGTTTCATGCCCCAAGTCAAAAAAGTCGAAGTTACAGCTTGGGAATTTGAATCTAGTGTACAGGTTATGATATAAGGCTCTAGAGCCATGCACAAATTCCCCTGAAACCCAAATTTGGATAACACAAGGTCTAAATTTGACCATAATACACTGTCAAAATCCTTCTGAATATCAAAACTAAGGAAGAGAACATGAAGAGAATAAACAGTTGCATCTTAAAGCGCTGCACAAACTGTTGGCGCTATAGAAATAATAATAATAGAAAAATAGAAATAATAGTAATAATAATCTTGAATGATATTCGTAGATAAACAGATATTATCTTTGATTTGTCTGGAGGGGATGAAAACTGTTTGGTTAGGGGATACTAAAGATGTGATAACCCATACCAAACGATTAGCTAACATATGACCAAAAACTTTTAAATAGTTATTGATAACCAATATCGGTTAGTAATTCTGAGGAAGAGGGTGGTCTTTGTTGGGTTTAGACATAATGGACATGTTGGCCAATAACATGTCTTGAAGAAAATTATGTCCCTTAAGTTATACATTTTAGTCATCTTGGGTACCAACAAAGAGGAACATTTTTTGTAATAAGACATGGTGTAATCGTCAGGACCTGGTGCTTTAGAGGGCTTCAGGGAGTGCTATAACTGTCTGCGATATAACCTGGTTCAGGGCTAATGTAAGAGAACGGATTTCTGTAAGTTTGAGTCCCTTTCTAGTGACTGCTAGTTCTAACAGCTGACTCCTCAATACTGCTTTGTGGGCTGCCTCAGCTGGGTGTACCTGGGGACCGCTATCAGGTTCATCCCCACCATAAAGGAGCTCTGGTTAAGAAGCAGACTGGGGCTTGGACTCCAAGCCCTGGTGATAACTATCGCTCCACATAATTAAAATACTATTACTAGCCATCACGTAGATGAGAGAGAGACTCCTGTTGTTTCATGTTGGGAGCATAATACTAAGTGTTAGTAATTGGTGTGTCCTCAAGAAATCCAATCAGGATCAGACACCTGCCCTCAAGATCGCTAATATTCCCAGATAGTGAGAACTACAGTATGAAGAATGTTTGAGTGCAACAAAAATTGAATACACAAAAAAGAGGAGGCACCAACTTTAAACCCACTATTGGAATCCGGAGAAGCTGCCTTTAACCTCCCTGGCGGTATGATTATTTCAGATTTTTGGTGCTGAAAGCGGTACCATTATTTTGCATGGAAATATGTAGTTTTTTTATTGTAGGCCTGTCATTTTTAGGAATAACTCACTGAAATCTGTCCGAACAAGAGTCTAGTAAACATTCTGGATATGATAAAACTTGAAACACGAAATCATAAATTATAATTTAATAAATAATCATAAAAAATAATAATATAATAATAATAAATTTAATTCAATAATATAATCAAACCAAAAACACTGACATTTGAAATATAGCTCCAAGTTCGCACATCGCTGAGCAAAGTCGCAGAATCGTTTTCAGTGTCTGATTGTGAGATGGGGAAACAGTTTTCATTGTTTGAACACTGTTTGTGTGGAGTAAATTAAATGTTTTGACTGACATTCTGTGGTTTAGCCACAAGATGTCACTGTTTTTCTAACACAGCCTCAGACTGCGCATATATTTCTATATTCATGAAGAGGTGGGGTTTTCGCACAGAGTTTAGAGAGAACAGGAAGAAGAGAGAGAAGCCATGTTTAGAGGATGGTGACTGAAGGAGCCATGTGAGCAGAGAATCTGATGGCATCCAGGTGTGAGAGCATCCCTCAGTAACCAGAGCTGCAGCGAAGTGAAGCTGATCGTGTCCAAGACCCTGATCTTGTTCAGAGAAAGGAAGATTGCTGCCAGGAATGCTGATGAGAGCAGAGGAACTAAGCAGCATATACTGCGATACCGCATGCTTGTTGGAGAGTCACCAGTGGATGAAAAACAGACCCGGGTCAGTAAGATTGTGTACGTACCTCATTTCAGTGTTGGCGCCTTGAGACTGAGTCCAGGCCTTTAGTTAGTTAGGGTCTCTGTTTGTGTCAGGCCACAATTGTTGTTACTGATTATTGGAAGGACTCCACAACTTAAAGTGCCATTTCACATTGGAGAGCTGATAAAATCCCACAAACTCAAGCCAGACTGGCGTTTTGCTCAGAAGGAATACTCAGGCATGTGCTACAGGACCAGTTATGGGAGGGGGAATACTGTAGATTTGTGTAAGATTGTAAGCTGTTGTGCTGCACCGCAGGCTAGCCCATACCATAAAAAAAAGAAGGGTTTGTGAAAAGGAATTCACAGAAAGCGGCTACATTATGAACAGAATGTGATACTCAGAAAAATTTCCAAAAATTATGCTTTATTACATATAAATATTTGACATATGGGCAATCGCCCTGGTTTACCATCACCTCAGTATGAGACAATACACACAGACCTAAAACCATATAAAATAACACCAAGACCGGTCTGGATAGATGTGCTGCAAAGACAATGACCACTGAAGTCTAAAGTCTTTGTAGCACTGGCACATAGGTTAACACTTCCCAAAGGAGGTGTACACAAAAATTATACCATAGGTATATAGTGTCACATGTAATAAATATAAAGACATGTGTCAAAACCATATAGGCTCTATCCCATAGAGGGGAATTCCCAAAAATTATACCAAAGGTATAAAATATCACATGTATACAATGCAGCGAGCACAGTGTGCGTCAAAAGAGAGGCATAACCATAAGCCTATGTTAGGCAGCAAAAAGGATATCACAAATGAAATGCAGTACAGTCCCATGCCGGCACATGTGGTTGGGGCCCATTCATCTGTAATATAAGTGACTGATTCTTAGGACTTTTAGATATAAATAACGCCCCAGTTGTTGCCTGGATGGAGAAACAGATGCAAGTAGCAGAACACTGCTTCAAGTGATTTCTTCACCACAGCATGTGGACTACACACCACTTTTTGTTGAAAACAAGATAAGGCCCAGCGGCTCCTCCGCCCGTTGAAATATATGTGGCATGCCTTGTTTCCTATATAAAGCACCATAATGTCCCCATCCTGTAGTAAGACAAACAATATGAGGGAAGTCACTGTAAGAGCTTTCACTCGATAATAGACGTATATGCCATATAGGTCACAAGGGACCTTTAATCTAATGTCCTGTAACAGTCCACTCACCACCTGTGCAATGGGTAGTAAGAACGAAAAGGATATCCTTCATAAGTACTGCCCTTCAAAAGGTACTGCTGTATGGAACCAAGGAACCACCGCTAACATCAGTCGACATACCGCGGGTTCCGACCTCTCCATGGCGCCTGTGCCGCCTAAGTATGCCTCATGGCATGTGAAGATGGCTACCTCCTTGTAGGTCAGCGTGCGTTCCACCTAGTGCGCATGACCGGAAGTGACGTATCTAACGTATGACGTCAACGCGTTTCGCCGATGGGCGTATCTCACTCAGCTTCGTCAGGACCAATGGGATTCCTGCATTTCAACCTTCTATTTATAGTGGATTAAGACCCACCCACATATGCAAAAAATTACATTGCAGTTATCCCCAATGGAAGAAAAGGCGCTAAATACTTAGCACAACCGCTGGTCATAGTTGAATTAAAAAGACAGGCGACTGGAAATATCAAA